>NC_142805.1:44592740-44669727 GCF_049724085.1 Artemia sp. Qi Xiang Cuo
TCTCAACTTGATAACCTTAGCTGTTCCCGAAATGTGCCCTTTAGACAATCTGGAAGCATATGGTGTTTTGATTTATCTCAGCGTGCCGTGAAAAATTTACACTTAATACCCTTAGCTGTTCCCAATATATTGCAGACTCACTCTTTTGACAACCTGAATTCATACTTTTGGTTAGTCCAACGTCCACATCATAATGCCCTGAAAGTTTCAACTTAATACCCTCAGCTGTTCCTGAGATATTGCAGGCGCACCCTTTTGAAAACATGCATGCACATAATACGTCTTGATTTAGTTCAATATCCCCCTCAATACTCCCTTAAAGTTTCACCTTTATATCCTTAGCTTTTTTGGAGACCCAGGATCAAACATGCCCCCCTTCCCAATAACAAAACCTAGATATAAAAATGGGCAACTTGCATAACATACAGCCTATGCCTCCTGACACAGAAAACGAGGGCCTGAGAAGGGGACTGATTGCCTTATAATCTCTTTTGACTTTTGAAAAAGAGAAATAGAGCTTTCAATTTTCAACCAAGTGACACGTTTTTTACAACAACTCCTTCAATTCGAAGTGGCCTGGCGAAAGAAAAAAAAAAGAAAAAAAAAATAATACATGGAAGCAAAATCTCTCTTTACTTATGCAGCGCTATAGTGCTTCCTTTGATCCAACTCCCTGGAAAAGTTTTGACATATTCTAGCTAGCATTTATGTAAATAAACAAATTCAACTTACTAAATTGTTCAATTTGTCTTTCCAAATGAATTATATAGTGTTGCTGTCGATTAATGATGTCCTGAAGAGTAATAGAGTTGTTTCTATCTTCTTGTCTTTCATGTTTTGGCAGGTATAAACTGGGTACCTTATTAAAATTAGAAGTGATATCATGAAGTACAAAGAAAACGCATCTCTATAACCTATTTTTTCTGAAATTTTCTACTATAAAAAAAAACTACATAATAATGGTCAATAGCAACTTGAAGTCAATTAGTCAAAATATTGTTATAGTAAGTTGGTAAACTCAAGATAATAACAGATAGAATTTATTGCACTATATATTCCAGATACATTGTTTAATAAACACAATATAAAAAGAGTTTGAAGGGATATAAAATATGAATTAATTATTGGCAACAACCCTCAGGAAAAACTTTTTAAAAAATCAACTTTCCTTCTCTCTCTCTCTCTGTCTTCAATCCTTTCCTTTGCAAAATCTCCATAAACTCCCCAAAAAATCCATCAATACCAGCTTCAAAGATTGAGCATCCAAGCTGGGAACGACAATGACCCTAGGCTAATGATATCTGGAATCCAGAACAACTACCCATATTTTCTGTGTTGTAGGGCACTACTACCTTTGGATCTAGTACATACTTAACACTTTTATATTTCAAATATTCAAGAAAAAATTAGAAATGTATTTGGTTCAATAATACGGCTGCGTAGTATCTATTGTTGTGACATTTTAAATCCCCTTTTTAATACAGTTGCCTTCCCACATGTTCTCTATCCTGCCCTTCTTTTTTTGAAGATTTTAAAATCTGCAACTTTTCTTCAATTCATGTTTGCTATTTTAAATACTGTAATATTTTACCTGGTTTTCCAATTTGTTTCAGTAACACTGAATAAGTTTTGAAATTTAAAATCAAAGAGTCATTAGAATAAGCTATGATTACGATAGATAATTTTTTATCATAAGGCTGAAAATAATCTCTCAATGCATAAACTTTATTAATGTAAATCAATGCTTTTGTTTGTTGAGTTTTTTTTGTGATTTCATGTATGTGATTTACATACTCCTCAATTTCGAGGGAAATAAATAAATAAAAATAAATACTAGGCACACAAGTTATTATTCTAAAAATGTAAATAATCATCAAAATTGCAAAAACTTTACATAATACTTTTGAGCAAATGTGTTCAAAAGTTTGGGGCAATAATAAATTTCATAAAAAACAAAATTATTTTGAGAAGCAAATATGCTTTCTTGCATTACAATCCTGCTTTATGAATGGTCTAATGCCAAAGATTATACTTTTTATCGAGTTAAGCCTTGCAAAATTTTAAGGACAATCCGCTTCAAACTGAGAAGATATTCCCTTTAAGTTTATTTGTATAGGTGCCTAAAACACTAACGGATTTAAATCGACCTGTCAAAATGGCCATGAACCATAAGAAGGCTTTCTCAAAATATAAAAAGTGCAAATGTAAATACCACTGGGAGCAATTTACAAAAGGAAAAATTAAGCTGAGGCAGCTGATTAGACACCTCATAGCAGATTATTAAGACAATTTAGCATCCAACATCAAAGATAGTCCAAAAAGGCTCTGGGGATATGTGTCTTCCAAAGAGAAGAGTAGGATAGATGAACTATAAAATTCCTGCTTAATCCTAAAGGCAAAAATTTAGAAGATCCAGAGGTCATAGCAAATTTGTTAAACAACACATTTGAATCCAACTTCTCAGTGGACATTCTTACCAAGTCTCAATATCCTACTCCTAAGCTGGTTGATCACCTACAACCAAAAATTCACACGTACCATAGGCAAGACTATGAAAAGGTTGAGCAAACTAGACCCCTGCTAAACAAGGGGTCCAAATGGCACACATCCTGGGCTCCTTAAAGAACCTGCTGATATAATAGCTGAGCCACTCTGTTTTCTATTCAAGCTGTCCTCACAGCTGAGAGCCTATCAGCAGATGGCCACAATCAGCCAGAGAACTACCAAATCCATTAGTTTAACCTTAGTTATGGCCAAGCTTATTGAAGAGACCATCAATGATGCCATCACAGTACATATGACAAAGAATGGACTCCTTTTCAGGGGTCAGCATTGCTTCAGGAAAGACATTTCAATCAAAACAAATCTAAAAGAATCATATGACTCCATAAGTAACCTGCTGGAGCAGGATTTTCCCATTGATGTATTTCCCCTTGGCCAGGCTAGGGCCTTCAGTAAAATATCTCATCATAACTTGACAATAAACTGTTGGTATATCAGACAGAAAATGATATTGCCCAGAAGATCCATAACTTTCTTTCTGATATAACTCAGATTGTTGCTGTATACAATGAAAAAGATAACCTCATCCACTCCACACCCGTTCTGTGTCCCCAAGGAACCAAAGCAGGTCCAACACTGTCTAACCTCTATGTAAATGATATTCTGGGGGTGATTCAAAATGGCTTGTTCTATATGCAGATGATTCCAAACTCTATATGCAGCTATTATATGGTTGACTCTGCAGGTGCAGATACTCCAATTAAGAGTGCTGAAAAGGAACGTAATCTTGGCTAAATCATTGATGACAAGCTCAAATTTCACAGTCACTGTCAGATGAACGCTGCAAAGACAAACAAGGTCCTTGGTTTAATCAGTTGTTCAGTGATGAATTACAAACCTAGAGTCATGAAGAATTTCTACACAGCCCTTGTCTGTCCTCATCTTAAGTTTGGTATGTTGATTACAAGCCTAAACTTCAAGTGTGAAACAGTCACTAGAGAAGATCCAATACAGAGCAAGTAAAGAACAATATGGGCACAATGTGTTGTTTTTTTTTTCTCCATACCCAGGCACTTTGTATTGAAGGATTTGTTGTAGAAACTTCGAAAAGGGCTCATTCGATTGCAAATTGGAGTGGCTAGTGCCCTTTTTAATAGTCAAAAGCGATTGGAGGGCAACTAGCCCCCCCCACGCCCATCATTCCCCCAAACACATCCAATCAAAATTTTGAGATAACCATTTTGTTCAGCATAGTTGGTTTCCAGATAGAAAATATCTTTTTGAGGACACTCCCCCACAACCCTTGGGGCAAGGGTTTAAGTTATACCCGGGGGCATATAAGGTTTTTATAGAAGGCGTTATTGTAGAAACTTCAAAAAAGGCTCATTTGATTGGAAATTCAAAGGGCTAGTGCCCTTTTTAATAGTCGAAAGTAATTGGAGGGCAACTAGCCCCCCCCCCCCGCGCCATTCATTCCCCCAACCACATCTAATCAAAATTTTGAGATAGCCATTTTGTTCAGCATAGTTGTTTTCCAGATAGAAAATATGTTTTTGAGGAGGACACTATCCCACAACCCTTGGGGCAAAGGTTTTAAGTTATGGCTTGGGGACATATAAGGTTTTTATAGAAGGCGTTGTAATAGAAACTTCTTAAAAGGCTCATTTG
Source organism: Artemia sp. Qi Xiang Cuo (assembly GCF_049724085.1). Classification (NCBI taxonomy): domain Eukaryota; kingdom Metazoa; phylum Arthropoda; class Branchiopoda; order Anostraca; family Artemiidae; genus Artemia; species Artemia sp. Qi Xiang Cuo. Next base: position 44,596,911 of record NC_142805.1, read on the forward strand.
ATTGGAAATTCAAAGGGCTAGTGCCCTTTTTAATAGTTGAAAGTGATTGGACGGTAACTAACCCCCCTCTAACGCCAACCTTTTCATAGGCAGCGCGCTAGCGCTGCCTAAGTAAAGAACGATGTGGGCACAATGTGTTGTTTTTTTTTCTCCATACCCGGGCACTTTGTATCAAAGGAGTTGTCATAGAAACTTTGAAAAGGGCTCATTCAATTGGAAATTGGAGTGGCTAGTGCCCTTTTTAACATTCGAGGGCAACTAGCCCCCACCCCCACCATTCCTGCAAACACATCCAAACAAAATTTTGAGATAGTCATTTTGTTCAGCATAGTTACTTTCCAGACAGAAAATATGCTTTTGAGGAGGACACTTCCCCAAAACCCTCAGGGCAAGGGTTTTAAGTTATGCCCTGGGGGCATATAAGGTTTTTATAGAAGACCTTGTCATAGAAACTTCAAAACAGGCTCATTCAATTGGAAATTCAAAGGGCTAGTACCCTTTTTAATAGTCAAAAGTGATTGAAGTGCAACTAGCCCCCCCCCCATGCCCTTCATTCCCCCAAACACATCCAATCAAAATTTTGATATAGCCATTTTGTTCAGCATAGTTGATTTCCAAGTAGAAAATATGTTTTTGAGGACACTCCCCCACATCCCTCAGGGCAAGGATTTAAGTTATGCCCTGGGGGTATATAAGGTTTTTAAAGAAGGCGTTCACATAGAAACTTCAATAAAAGCTCATTCGACTGGAAATTCAAAGGGCTACTGCCCTTTTAAATAGTCAAAAGTGATTGGAGGGCAACTACCCCCCCCCCCCCCCACCCCCATCATTCCCCCAAACACATCCAATAAAAAATTTTAGATAGCCATTTTGATCAGGGTAGTTGATTTCCACACAGAAAACATATTTTTGAGGAGGAAACTCCACCACAACCCTCAAGGCAAGGATTATAAGTTAAGCCCTGGGGGTATATAAGGTTTTTATTGAAATCTTTGTCGTAGAAACTTGAAAAAGGGCTCATTCGATTTGAAATTCAAAGGACTAGTACTCTTTTTAATAGTCAAAAGTTATTTGAGGGCAACTAGCACTCCTCTCACGCCCACCTTTTCCCCAAACATATCCAATCAAAATTTTTAGATAGCCATTTTGTTTGACGTAGTTTAAAGTTCAGGTAATTAGATCTTTGAGGATGACAACCCCTCCCCCCACAGACCTCAGGGCCCGGGTTGGAAGTTATGCCCTGGGGGCATATAAAGTTTTTATTGAAAGCAGTCATAGAAACTTCGAAAGGGCTCATTTAATTGGAAATTGAAAGGCCTAGTGCCTTTTTTAATATTTGAAAGTGATTGGATAGCGACTAATGCCCCTCTCACGCCCACCATTTTCCCAAACTTATTGAATTAAAATTTTGAGATATCCATTTTGTTCAACGTAGTTGAAAGTTCTGGAAATTTTGTCTTTTAGGATGATAACCCCCTCAGTGCAAGGGTTGTAAGTTATGCCCTGGGGGCGTATACAGTTTTTATTGAAAGCATTGTTGTAGAAACTTCAAAAGAGCTCATTCAATGGGAAATTTAAAAGGCTAGTGCCTTTTTTAATAGTTGAAAGTGATTGGATAGCTACTAACGCCCCTCTCACGCCCACCATTTTCCAATCAAACACATCCAATCAAAATTTTGAGATATCCATTTTGTTCAATGTAGTTGAAAGTTCTGGAAATTGGGTTTTAGGATGATAACCCCCTCAGAGCCCTCAGTGCAAGGGTGTAAGTTATGCCCTGGGGGCATATAAGGTTTATATAGAAAGTTGTTGTATATGATTTATACAATAGATTTTAGTCTTCCTCAAATCCAATTTTTATATGTTTAAAAACTAAATGTTGCCTTAAGATTAAATCAAAGTGCACTGTGACAATGCTAATTCCCAATAAGGCATCTCAGCAGTATCCCAAGAGCAACTGAGGGTATTATGTTCAAACTTTTGGGGCTACTTCTACTCTTAAAATTTAACTAAATGAAAATAGAGTAAGTGTATCCAAGCTATCAAAGAAAGTAAACAGATTTTTTGCAAATCGTATCAAGTTTTCCATTTCAGGGCAACTAGAGGAGGTACAAAACTAAATTAAACAGTACTGTTTGTGTCCAGATTTATAAAAGGGTGTATGCTGTTAAAAGTTGCTGAAAATTTTTCTCCAGCATACAAATAGCAGGCCAAACTATAAAGTCTTAAAAAACAAAAAGATTTAAAGTATTAGTGAAAAGACTATGTCAATATAAAACGAACAGAAATTAATTAAAAAAAACTTTTTCCACAAAATAAGTTTTTAAAAGAAAAGTAAAGAACTCCATAAAACAAAAAATGAGCAAAAATAAAATAAAATAATCTACCAAGCATGAATCTACCACAAATAAGCATTGATAAATAAATGAAATCCAAAACGAGCAGAAATTACAATAATTAACCAAGTCAAACTCAAAACAAGCAGAAATTAACATAAGTTGGGCACAAAACCCCTATGCCTTCCCAAGGCCATAACAATATTTGCACTTTACTGAAAAAATACAAATGAATGTGCATTGTCAGTTTCATATACATATACTGAAATTTAGTAATCAAAATGTTAATATTATTTGATTTATTAAAGTTATAAACGTAAAAAAATTTATATTTTTTTAGTAAAGTGCAAATTTTGTTCTGGCCCATTCTTGGTCAAAGTGAATAAATCAAAATACAAGGTAACTCCAAGAAATGGTGTCAAGAATCCTATAGAAAGCAAGAAAAATACAACTTATTCACAAGACCCCATCATTTCATTTTGGAACTAACTAAGTGAATCTGCTGTGTCTGCCAAATCAATTGATGGCTTCAAGATTGTTGCTGACCATGACCTAAACAACAAGCCATGGAAGACAAAGTGGGACAAGTAAGTTGCATCAGCCAAAGTCTAAGCCTCAAACATTCCTAGCTGATGAAGTGTTTTTGATACTCAATCATCCTGTTCATACATAGGCCTATGTATGAACTGATGATCAAGGAACCAACTGTGCAACTAACTTTTTCAATACTTCCTGGCAACATCTATAAGTTTCTGTAACCATAGTTGCAAGAAAATGCAATTTAAGGTAATTTGTTATTGTACTTGATGTCATGTCACAAAAAAGGTAATGCTTACTGTTTCTGAGTTAATCTAAAACACAAATGAGACAATAGAACATGTGCAATAGCTTCTTGTAGAGGTATAGCTTTATTCTCCAGAAACTGCAAGGATCAAAACAAACAAATATTGTCTGTTACAGGTTTTCCTAATACAATTATGGAATATTTAGGCACACTGCTAGGCTAGATATACTTTAATGTACTGTAGTTAATTGGTGTGTTATAGTATATGATATTCCAGGTATAAGGAGAAACAAGTCATCCTGTTTTCAAAAATCTGTTATTTTTCAGGATGTTTAGAACTTTTCAAACTTTAAACCATATTTAACAGAATTTTTAAAACTTGCCATTAGAGGAAAAGTGGATATATAAGGAAAAAAGGTTTTTTTAAACTCTTATTTGAGTTTTTTGCCTATTTGAAGAAGTTTTGTTCCTTTAATGCAAATATTTTTCAAGCTCATTAGCATTTAATGTCATTAAATTATCTTAAATTGCAGGTAGAGCCAAGTTGAGGATTTTTGTAAAATCCTTAACCTGTTCTCCTGAGACCTAGCAGGTGAGAGTGGATGCCTAAAACACCTTTCTCAGGTAGGACCTACTTATTTTGGCTTAAAACTATTCCTCAAAATTTCCTTTGTCAAGATCATCAAATTCATGAAATCTTATGAAATTTACTTTTAGTTTAACTTATAAAAAGTTACCTTTCTTAGTACTGAATTTGGTTGAGAATAGATAGGTTCATCTTCCATCTTAACATCTTGTCTTCTAACACAACAAAGTAGTGATTTCAGTTTGTAAATCTAATGGTTCAAATATTTTAATAGGGCCTAAGAAATAAACAAGATCGAATAATCTTACATCAAATGATTCAACCAGTTGCTAGTAGCAACAGTTTCAAACAATGAGCTGGGAATAGCCAATCAAGTATTTTTACCCAGTTTGAAAATTAAAAAACTACATGCATAAATCATAACAATATCTCTGGGTGAAATAGACGCCTGAGAACTCTTGCAAAACTTATTAAACATTTCCAGAGCTTCCCCTCAGTCCAATTTTCTCTGGGAGGAAAAAATATTGTTTTTTCAAATTCAAAATTTTGATATTTTAGCGCTATCTAATATTTTTGCGACTACAAATGGGTGGAACATCAAATTGAAATTTTAGCAAAAAGAAGTAAAAACATCTTGCACACTAAAAACTTCCTATTTATAAGAGACAAAATGTAACTTTTAAAGCTATGAAACAAAATAAGCAAATAGTTAATGATAGTAGGTTTCAATGAGCATATTTTTTTTGTGCATTGGGGATATTTGCTAGACTTATGGGTGTAAATTACAAACTGATTAAAAATCAAAGTTGTTTCGTATTTTTTGCATTGAAATCTAGAGATGCTTTTATTTCAAAAGAGAATTTTTGTAAGGTTTCCCTGCTCCAAGCATTTACAGTCTGGCTTCCCGATCCCTTGAAACAATTGTTATCTGGTTTTTTATCGCATTCACTTTTGGAAAAAACATCATTTTTTTCAGTTTTTTCTTTGTATTTCAGCACATTTTGGCTCAGTGTACTATGAATATAAGTTTCAAGTTAATCCGCAAAAACTCCTTAAGACTCCTTGGGGACCAAACCTCAAATTAATCTATTTCATAGATTTTGGTCTCTTTCCCCCTAGAGCTGACGGCTGCGAATTTCACCATTGACCAGGAAAAAATTTGGGCTTTTTGGTTCAAAGATTTCATGGGCATAATTTTCAACAAAAATCAAAAATTGAAATTTTTTCCATTTATGGGGAGTGTCAAGGGTTTTTTTTTTACTTTTTTTGGAGCCCTAAATCTGGGGCTTGTGTCTCAGCTTGACAAAACTTAAAAAACCACTAGGTACTAAAATGAGGCAAGTAACTTATAAGTATAATTGAATCCGGTCTTTATTTACATTTGTTGTCAGACTACCATGGGTTTATGTCTTCCTCTTTGAATAGAATAAGGATAAGGGAATATAGGAAGAATAGAGGACCTTTTAATAGATATTGGGGTAAAAGTGGAACGTGCACAGTTTTCAGCATCATGTGGCTTAGTACTACATTGGACTGTAAGCAGCAGTCTCCTCTGTAGACCCCAACACCAGATCAATTTATAAACAGCAGGCTATCGTTAAAAGATGGGATAGCGAGGAGAAAAATTTTGAAGGCCTCCCGTCGGCAGGCTACTATCAGCATGAAGACGCATCACCGGTCTGTTTATATTTAGGTTTATTTTCTTCCAGCAACTTGTTGATTTCAGTTTAATAAGTAAGTTCAAGTGCTAAATTATTTCGTAAAAGTATCGATATTGAGTTCTAACCAGTTTAAAGAGCCTATTCTCTTACCAGTAGCAGACCTCTTGATTTCTTGCAGTTTAGTTTGATAATATGTTTGAAGAGGCTCACATCAATGAAAATTTTAGCCTTTACAAATCTTATCTTACTCTTATACAACTATTAAGATTATTAAACAGTTAATGGTAACGAACTGTAAGTAAGAAGTGGCTCAGCCAAATAGTAACTGAAACTCTGAAAGACGTAATTAAAAAAAAAAAAAGGTACCTCAAAAGAATTGGCGCCTTATTTTGATTCCAAACATATGACATTCATCAAGTTTAATGTTACTCATCAAAAGCTACAAGCCTGAGAAAATTTTCGTGATTTTTGAATTAGGGTAATACATCCCCAAAAAGTCTTCTGTAGAGTCCTACTGCAAAAATAAAACCCTACTTTAGAGGCTTCAAGCTCCCATCTCAGAAATATGAAATTGTGCATTTTTTTTTTTGCCAGAAGAATGACCATGGATGTGTGTTTATTTATCGTTTTTTCCAAGGGGTGATCTTATAGAATCAATGGTCATAATAAATTGCGAGAGGCCTCGTATAAACGGATATTAAAAGTTCTAGTACCCTTTTTAGATCACCAAAAGAAAGGAGGGTAACTAGCCCCCATCACACACCCTTTCTTTCCCCGAAGTCATACGATCAAACTTTTGAGATAGTCTTCTTGTCCACCATGGTTAAAAGATTCAATAGCTATGCCTCTGAGGATGGCATGACCCACAGCCCCTGGGGAAAGGGCTGTGAGCTATTGATCTCATCCAATGTTCACATTCAAACGGATGCTAAAACTTTTAGTGCCCTTTTTAAATGGTCAAAAAGAAGCGAGGGTAACTAGTCCCCTTTCCTGCCTCTTCTTTCTCAAAAGTCATCCAATGAATATTTGAGATAGCCATTTTAGTCAGCGTAGTGAAAAGCTCCAACAACTATGCGTCTTAGGGTGTAGTATCCCTTTTGGGATGTATACAGACATTTTGCGGGTGATCGGAGCTTTCTACATGGAGTTATCTTCGACGGGGAGATTTTTCTACGGAGAGGGTAGTTTCCAGAGCTGAATTTTCTTGGGGAATTTTCCTGAATTCCTATAGGAAATTCTTCTGTTTTGTCTTAGTTTCTCTTTGGTGACTTAATTTAACATTTAGAGATGTTGCGGGGGATTTGTCTGGGAGAAATTTTAACTACTGTCAGAATTTTCAGTTTTTTCGTGGGGAGGGGGGGGGTCATGTGGGTGATTTTCAATGAGAAAAATTCTCCCTGGGGAATTTACAACGGCAGACATTCTCTATTAGGGGGTTTTTCACAGGAGAATTTTCCATTGGGAAAGATGGATTTCTGGGAAAAATTTCCACGGAGGGAGGGATCTCCGATATGATTTCAAAAGTGGTCGGAAATTAAATAAAAAAAAGTTTTTCTTCAGATGAAAGAAAGTTAGAAAGAATTTTTCAGGCAAAATTGGCCGATAAAACTTCCCGGGGGTAATTTTCAGCTAGGATGGAATTGTCCAAAGGAGCTACCTAGAGGAGATTTTACAGGAGATAATCTATCCATAGAAAAAATCTACTTGGCGGGGAGTTTTCATGGAGAAGGGGGGGGAATTTCCTAGCATTATTCGAAAAATTATCAGAAATCAGATTTTTTTTCTTTTCAACTGAAAATAAAGAGCAAGATAAAACCTTGAAACGAACAGAAATTAATAAGTATATCAGGGGGCTGCCTTCTCCTTAATTCCTTGCTATCAGCCCTGAAGTTTTACTTTTTTCCTTCTGCTTCGTAAGCAGGATATCACGGGTCGGAGTTGGTTTTCTCCTTGCGGATGCTGCAAATCGTATCCTTATTACATAAGATTAATTTAAAAAAAACTTTCCGAAAAATAAGTTTTTCAAAGAAAAGTAAAGGCCATTTTAAACTTAAGCTCAGGAGATACAAATACCTGTTAAAATTAATACTCAAAACGACCATAAATTACTATTAAATAATAAATGAAACCCAAAACGAATAGAAATTAAATAAACAATCATAGCAAAAAACATACAACAAGTAATAATATAAATTAATAAATTGATCTTAAAGCGAGTATAGCTTAGATTGAATATCAAAATCAAGCTTAAAACGAAAACAAATATTTTGCTATTAAAGTATAAACGAAACTTAAAACGAACAGAAATTAAATAACAATCAATGCCAACAAACATACAATATATATTAATGTAAATGAATAAATAAATCTTAAAACGAGTGAAACTTAAATTGAATATGCAAATCAAGTTTGAATCGAATAAAAATAACTACAAACAAGAGTTTTGGTATCGTCTCACTGCAGAAGCCTAAAACCTACTGCGTCATTGGCGCTTTACTGAAAATGATTCTTTGAAATATTTTGACTTTTGTAACTTTAAGAAATCAAAAATTAATTAAGATTCTAGGGAATAAATATCAGCATATGTATATTAAATTGAAAATGCACATTTTTTTTCAGTAAACTCATTTGAATTTTTTTTCAGTAAAGTACAAATTATATTATGGCTTTTAGAAAGCATAGGGGTTTTGAACCCTACTCATATTAATTTATGCTCGTTTTGAGTTTGACTCTAATATTTATTTTAATTTTTATTCTGTTATGGGTTTCATTTATTTATTGATACTGATTTTGGGTAGTTGTATGCTTCGTAGATTATATGATAGTCCGGACGCCAGGTGCTGAAAATGTGAACCGTACCACGACGGAATGGGGCTGCTACGAGAATTAGCCTACCCTCCACCCCCTAAATTGACCATGCGGATTCAAAAATACCAATTGCACTTGCTTGCGAGTGGTGGAACACTCCGAAACTTGACATTTTATTATATTTTGGTGTTTCATACAAGAAAAGGCATGTTCCACAAAGTTTGAGGTGCAGTTTTCCGCTCAAATAGAAATGCCTAGAAGCCATAGAATGTTTTCATAACAAACTAACACAATTAGTTACAAAAAATGGCAGAGTTAAAAAAAATGGCAAAACTATATGAGTCTTGAACAGTCTTGGAAAGTATAAACAAAATCAAATTGATATTAGATGAATAATGATATTAATTGTCGACAGATCCATCAGTTCAAGATTTTTTTTCTCTGTAATTTTTATTTTCATTTTCAATGCTGTAAGAACTGGAAAATAATAAATGTGTAATATACGAGTAATTCGTTTTCAGTGAAGCACCAATGACGCAGAAGGCTATAGGTTTTTACAGTTAAAGAAGGGGGCAGTGTCCGAATTTTGCTTGTGGTGAAACTATATTTGTCTTGACCAATCTTGAAAAGAACTAATAAATTAAACTGAATATTTGATGCATAATAATATTAATTGCTAAAAGCTCATCAGTTCAAAATTTTACTGTAATTTTAATATTTATTTTCAATATTAAGTACAAAAGAAAACATTTGGAATATAATTCGTTTTCAGTAAAGCGCCAATGACGCAGTAGGTTTTAGGCTTCTGCAGTGAGACGATACCAAAACTCTTGTTTGTAGTTATTTTTATTCGATTCAAACTTGATTTGCATATTCAATTTAAGTTTCACTCGTTTTAAGATTTATTTATTCATTTACATTAATATATATTGTATGGTTGTTCGCATTGATTGTTATTTAACTTCTGTTCGTTTTAAGTTTCATGTATACTTTAATAGCAAAATATTTGTTTTCGTTTTAAGCTTGATTTTCATATTCAATCTAAGCAATGCTCGCTTTAAGATCTATTTATTCATTTATATTATTACTTGTTGTATGTTTTTTACTATGATTGTTTAATTAATTTCTGTTCTTTGAAAAACTTATTTTTCGGAAAGTTTTTTTAAATTAATTTTTGTTCGTTTTTGATTGCAAAAAGTTATAAGTTTTTATGGCATGGGGGGGGGGTGCTTAATGTCCGATTATTCTTGACTTTAAAAAACGGATCTAGAACTTTCAATTTAAATCTAATGAGGCTGTTTTCAAAGTCTATAGGAATACTTCTTTGATAAAAACCTTATATATAAACAATAGACAGCTCGCATAACTTGCGGACAGCAATTAACAAAGTTGAATGGATTAAAAAAAAGCTCCAATAAAGGGGGTATAGAGCACTTCGCTTGCTGACACAAAGGGGTCACTACTGTTTGGAATTGACCTTAATTGGATTTTATGTACCAAAGCAATTTTGCATCTATCACAGAGTATGTATTTTAACCTTATAATTGGATAATTATAATAGATTTTCTGTTTGTTCTTCCCATACAAAACCTCTTCCCATAAGTTATTAACCCCCCTTAATCAGTTATGCCCCAGGGCATTACTTACAACGCCTACCCCTGGGCCCTGGTGGGCTGTGTCGGCACCGGAGTTTTTTGTTATCAGAACTTTGAACTATTTTAACAAAATGTCTATCTCAAAATTTTTATCTGATGTATTAAGGGCGTGGAGGAGGGAGAGGGGCTAGTTGCCCTTCAGTCTCTTTTGACTCTTAAAAAGTGAACAAGAATTTTCAATTTCCAATCAAAAGAGCCCTCTCCAAAGCTTATACGAGCATCCCTTCCATAAGAAATAATATGAAGGATTCGGAGAATCCTTAAATTACAACCCTTGCCCTGAGGGATTTGGGGGAGCTGTAATCCTCAAAGACCTAATTTCCGGAACTAAAAACTACGTTTAATAAAATGGCTGTCTTAAAATTTTGATCGGATGTGTTTGGGGAAAAGGTGGGCGTGAGAGGGGGGTTAGCTGCCCTCAAATAACCTTCGACTATTATAAAGGGCACTAGCCCTCGGAATTTCCAATCGAATGAGCCTTTTTTGAGGTTTCTACGACACTGCCTTCTATAAAAACCTTATATGCCCCCAGGGCATAACTTGAAACCCTTTCCCTGAGGGTTGTGGGGGAGTGTCCTCCTCAAAAACATATTTTCTATCTGGAAATCAACTACGCTGAACAAAATGGCTATCTCAAAATTTTGATTGGATGTGTTTGGGGATATGATGGGCGTGGGGGGGGAGGGGGGCTAATTACACTACAATTACTTTTGACTATTAAACAGGCCACTAGCCTTTTAATTTCCAATCGATTGAGCCTGTTTTGAAGTTTCTACGACAACACCTTCCATGAAAAACCTTATATGCCCACAGGGCATAACTTAAAACCCTTGCCCTGAGGGTTGTGGGGGAGTATCCTGCTCAAAAACATATTTTCTATCTAGAAATCAAGTACGCTGAGCAAAATGGCTATCTCAAAATTTTGATTGGATGTGTTTGGGGAAATTATGGGCTTGGGAGGGGGGCTAGTTACCCTCCAATCACTTTTGACTATTAAAAAGGGCACTAGCCCTTTAATTTCCAATCGAATGAGCCTGTTTTGAAGTTTCTACGACAACACCTTCTATAAAAACTGTATATGCCCCCAGGGCATAACTTAAAACTATGGCCCCAAGGATTGTGGGGGATTGTCCTTCTCAATAATATATTTTCTACTTGGAAATAAACAACGCTGAGCAAAATGGCTATCTAATAATTTTGATTGGATGTGTTTGGAGAAATGATGGGCGTGGGGGGGGGGGGAAGGGGGCTAGTTACTCCAATCACTTTCGACTATTAAAAAGGGCACTAGCCCTTTAATATACAATCGAATGAGCATGTTTTGAAGTTTCGATGACAACGCCTTCTATAAAAACCTTATATGCCCCCAGGGCATAACTTAAAACCCTTGCTAAAAACCTTGTATGCCCTCAGGGTATAACTTAAAACCCTTGCCCTGAGGGTTGCGGGGGAGCGTCCTCCTCAAAAATATATTTTCTATCTGGAAATCAACTACGCTGAACAAAATGGCTATCTCATTTGGCTATCAAAATTTTGATTGGATGTGTTTGGGGAAATGATGGGCGTGTGGGGGGGGAGGGGGGCTAGTTACACTCCAATCACTTTCGACTATTAAAAAGGGCACTAGCCCTTTAATTTCCAATCGATTGAACCTGTTTTGAAGTTTCTACGACAATGCCTTCTATAAAAACCTTATATGCTCCCAGGGCATAACTTAAACCCTTGCCCTGAGGGTTGTGGGGGAGTTTCCTCCTCAAAAATATATTTTCTATCTGAAAATCAACTACGCTGAACAAATTGGCTATCTCACAATTTTTATGGAATGTGGTTGGGGGACTGATGGGCGTGGGGGGGGGGGGGCTCGTTGCCCTCCTAAAATTTTCGGCTATTAAAAAGGACACTAGAGCTCTCGATTTCCAATCGAATGAGCCCCCTTTGAAAGTTTCTACGACGACCTCTTCCGTATGAAGTGCCTCTGGGAAAAAAATAATAATAATAATAACACATTCGAGCCGTATAGCCTTTACTATAGGCAACGCTACAGCGTTGCCTCTGATCCAGTGTCTCCAACACTTGCTAGAGTAAAGTTTAGAGGGCGAAAACTAATCTTACAGTCATCTCTGCGTACACTCAGACCTTAAATGCGACGGATGATGCAAAGTCTACATTTTATTACGATCTGAAATGGCTTCTGGCGCACGCTCTGTCCCAAGACTTCCTTGTTTTTGATGGCCGTTTGAACACCAGAGTGGGACCGAAAGATGACTCAATTCAATTTGTTGCATAGCGATCTTAAACGACTTCTGGCACAATCTCTGTCCTGAGAACACAAACTGAAACTAACACAAACTGAAACGTTCACAGCTGTGAACGGCTCATTGGTGTTTGCTCTAGATAAGAATCTGGTAATCTGCAATACAATATTCCAGCACAATTAAAGTCATTTGATTACGTGGTAAGATAAGACCAGATTTCTTGCTGAAAAACGGCTATCACAAGCCCAAAAGGGCCGAATTCGCATTTTAGCTCAAATAAAGCGAAAAAAAAACAATCAAACAACAACAGAACATTATAAAAGGGTCAATGTGAAATACGTAAAAATGTTGAAAACAAAAACAAATTAAACTGATAAAATTACAAGGCCAATGTCAAGTCAGCAAAAATGCCTAAAAAACGAAAACTTGTAAAATTAACAAGGGGATAAAGAAAAATTAAAACAAAACACAGGTTAGCTAGTGACTAAAGAACATAAATAAAAAAAACTCCAAATTTGCAAAATGGGCATTAAAATTTATAACTATGAGGTAAAACGTGCGTGAGGGGGGAGGGGCTGCATATATTCAGTGGTTGAAAATACCACCTGTGTAAGGGGTAAAATTTATTATAAATCTTTCAGTACAAATTCTTATCTGGACACGAAGGGAGATCTTTGCTTAAACAGACCGTGGCAGGCGGGATTGAAGGGGTGAATATTGACCAGGGAAAAGGGGAGTTGTTCGAGGGTTATGAAGGGCATTGTTAGCAAAACGCAAGGTAATTTTTGCTCTCCTTTCCTTAAGGGTGTCAAGATTAGCTCTCCTAAAAAGGGAAATATAAGGTACTTTACTCTCATTGAAGATAAATCTTAGGCATCTTTTTTGGACTGCCTCTATTCTGTCCGACAATTCAATGGAAATGCCAGGATGCCAAACAGGACAGGCGTACTCAAGGGTTGGGCGTACAAATGACAGGAAAATTCTCAAACAATGCAGTTTAGTGCATCTAAATGTTTTAAGGAGTTTAAGGAGGGAAAATGTGGCATTTGCACGTTTTAAGATGTCATTAATATGACAATCCCATTTTAAGTTGCTTGAGATGGTAACGCCCCGTAATTTCATAGTGGTAGCAGACATTTCAGGGGGGATTGGACAGGAGAAAGAAGGGGGAGTTTTAAGGAAATTAATAGTAAGAACAGTTGACTTTAAAGGGTTGACTTTCATATCATCAGTAAGAGCTTCGGCTGATATCGATTCCAAGATGTCCATTGGGTTGCTTTTTGAATTTTTGAAACATGTCTCTAAGACAGTTAGATCATCAACGAATTTCCATCTATACGAAAAATAAACACCAAGGTTGTTTATCATTGTAAGAAATAAATTTGGACCTAAGAGAGTTCCTTGGGGCACATCATTATAAATTGGGAGGGGATCAGAATATATATTCAGGTATTTCACGACTTGTGTTCTATTAGAGAGCGAAGACGCAATTATTCTAATTAAATAAGGGTAAACTTGAAAGTCATAAGATAGTTTTGATTTTAGTATGTTGTGGTTGATTAAATCAAAAGCCTTTTGAAAGTCAGCAGCAATAATATTGAGCCAGGTATTGGGTTTTTCGAGCGTGTTACATATTGTGTCCATAAGGTGAACAAGATAGTGGGTGGTAGATGTAGAGCGCAGGTTTCCGAATTGTCTTTGGTCAACATTTGGGATTATCTTTACTTTCAACCGCTCAGCTAAAAAGCTTTCATATAACTTTGAAAAAACCGGAGCGAGAGTAATGGGACGAACACCACGAAAATCTTAATTGTTACTTTTCTTTTTTACGGGAGTAATAAAACCTAATTTCTAACAATTTGGAAATTTACCAGTAGAGATAATTTCATTAAAAAGTAAGGACAAAGGCTCTGAGAGATTGTCGGCAAAAGCTTTAATTAGTACAATCGGGATGTCTAGTGCACAAGTACTACACTTTTTAATGTTCTTAATTTTTGTCTCCACATCCGAGGGCGAAATAACAGGAAAATTGAGAGAGCACGAATCATAAGGAGTATCAAAAGAAAGGGGAGGGAGGTTCTGAACTATGGGAGAAAGAAACTTGTTCAGATCATTGGCTATACCTGAAGGGTCTTCTTGGAAATGGAAATCTATATTACTATGTGTTTTCCCACATATTTTCTTTATTCTATTACACCATTGTTTTGGCTTTGTAGAAAATAAATCCTGGACTTTGCATTTGTAATATGAAGAAGTAGATTTACGCAGAGGCGCCATTTCAGCCAAACCTTAGGATGGGCAAGCAATCAACATGGGCCCCGAAGCAGACTTGTATAAAAAAAATTGCCTCTAGCTTTATCCGAAAAAAAAACTGACTTCCGTGGGAGTTACCGTAAAAATTAAGGAAATTGTCTCAATTGCTCTATCTTTCCTTCTTTCGCTCTTATGCCATAGGTTCGGAAAAGGCCAGATATGCGAAGAAAGCAGAAACGGTATGTGCGATGTTAAAAAAACAGCCGTTTGGGAATCTTCCACTTTTCCAAAAATATAACTTGACGAAAGCCCAGAATGATGTAGCCGAATTCTTCAGCTCGCTGCTTACAGTAAATACTTTAGTCCAAGTCGGAGTCACTCTCCGGCTATGACGATGCAAACCTTTGCTCGAAGTATATTTACAAAATCAAAAAATACAACAAAATTTTGAAACAGATCAGTGAACACTCAAGGCAACAAGGGGAACCGTCGTGGTTTCATCTTCGCAAAGTCGTCAACAAGCTGGTCGAAATCCAAGTTTTTAACCAAATCCTTCTCTGCGAAGATCAAAAGCAGGTGACTAAGACGATCGTCTCCTGTGGTCGAGCGCAGATAGTTCTTCACTATTTCCAGCCCAAAAAAACAAGCGTTCATTGCTGGCTGTAGTAACAGGAAATATGGCAGCAATATGAAGAACTTTGATAATTTCTGAATAGGCCACTGGAAGTGTCTCAATATTATCGATGACGTCCATGAAGTTCTTCGACTTTGCCTCCTCCTCGAGCAAAAACCGCTTGGCAATACTAGCTTGGGCCTCAAGAAGAATCTGGTCAATGTCCATTTCAGAATAAAGTTCAGAGAATTGCTTGAGGAGCCCTGCATCCATGGACTTGGTAGAGCTGGGGTCCAGAGCTTCGAGTGTACTGAGCACTGGAAGGTTATCTGTAAACCGTCTTTCGAATTCCACAATCAGACGATCTACAGTCTCCAGGTATTTTCTTTTCAGTTCTTCCGCTAGAGTTGGAGCTCTATTGTCGGATTCAAGAAAGTTTTTTCCTAACGTCGAAGTGGTCATGAATTCTTTCAGGTGTTTGATAATTTTTGGGGTTCTTCTAGGTCGCCCTTCTGACCCACAGAGGAGGATCCGGTCGCGGGTCCATTCACGTCAGGTACTTCCATTTCAAGACCTTCAGCAAACTCTTTTGCCTTCTCCAAAAGTAATGCAAATGAAGTGTCAGAGCGCAGTTCAGCTGTTTCCTTCTTTGTTGCTTGAATCAAGGTGCGGGACCTAGATATTACCAGATCAACTGCCATATAGAGCAACTTGAACATAAGTGTGAAAGAATCCATTTTCCCTGGAGCCCAGCTGCTTCTGATCGAGCTTCACTATCAACTCCTTTGCTGACTGCAGAAAGTACGGCCAGAACACATTCATATCGAAGTCTTATCTTTGATATTGATCGATACCTGTATGACCATCTTGTCACAGCACTCCTTTCTAATTCCAGGACTGGCAGTTGACTAGCCTTTTGGGACTCGACAAAAGCTGATGTCTGATGTTGCTGTTGGAAATGAACGTGTAGAGATTTTGGACTAACGAAAAAAATGAGCCAACAGTCCCAACACCTTCAACGCAGTTTGCAATGACCAAATTTAGTCTATGCGCATGGCAATGAATGTATATTGCTCGTGGCGCTTTCGCTCTCAGTCACACTTGAACATCAAAGAAGGACCCGTTCATCAAACATTCTCCGTCGCAGCACTGAGCAGCACAATAGCTCCAGTCAAAGCAAAGTTTAACCTCTGTGTCGTGAATAAATGTGATTAAGCTCTCAAAATCCACGCTTTTTATATGGTCGCATCCTCTTGGTCTATCTCGTACTTTTCCCTCGTCGAAGTACCTTAGAAGAATGGCGAGCTGTTCTTTCTTCGAATTATCTCTTGTCTCGTCGACAAGAACAGCAAAGTATTTGGCACGCTTAACTTCTTGCACTATTGTACACCAAAGCCTAGATCCGATAACTGAAATTATATCATTCTGGTATTCGTGGGACATATAGTGGCCGTATCGTCTTTGTAGCTTGTTGAAAAGCGTGGGAGAATATTCGGTGAGAAGATTGCAAGTTTCAACGAAATGTCCTTTGTTTGCCGAAAATTCAGTCTCGTCGTGGCCGCGAAAGGCTGTACCCAGTTGCCCCAGTAGGGCCGTTATTTTCAGTAAAGCTTTTACGTGTTCCCTGTATTCATTCATCTCCTTATTCCTGTCCGTTGACAAAACAGATGCGATGGGTTGTATCTCCTTGGCTTGTATAGCTTTGAACTTCGTCCACGAAACTGCACTGTCCCAGTGGTGATCACTTTTCGCATGCTCTTCTAGAACGCCTGAGATGTCCTTTCATCTTCTAGCGCCGGTCTCGATGAAAGGCATCGCCCCGTATCTCTGTCCGCGAAGGGTTGACGTGCCGCCAAAATGTCTGCAGCAGAAACAGAAAACCGAATTTTCCTTAACTGAGTACTCAAGCCAAGGATGCTTTCCATAATACGAAATATTAAACGACCGTCTTAGCTTGCCGTTTGCTGAAACCTGTGCAGGGTACCGTAGCAGCTGTGGTTGACAAGGATGGTCGTGGGAGGATGAAGAAATATCATTAGGACCACTTGAACGATGGTGCTCTTCATCTCGAGTCGTATCTCGTCCAGATTGTGCCTCTTGAGCAGTGACAGGCGCAATGTCTCTTTGAGTCGTTTCGTTTTCTACTATCTCGGTCTGACCAACCACCACGTCCTTCTAAGGACCCAAAGCGACGGCAATGGATTGTTCGGGTGCTGAGTCAGGCACCTGAAAGATATAACCCAAGGTTAAAAGTCACTCTTGTACTTTGAAGCACTATTGAACTCATTTTCAACATTTAAACAGTTGCTTCTTTTTAGTATGCTAAGTCCAAACTGCGTAGCAGTTTCCGCTTTCGGCACAGCATTTCTGGAAAAATAGTGCTAGAACTCCTCCATGGTGTGACAGTTTACTGAAGTATATCGAACTTCGGGAAAAAGCAGGAAATTTCAGCAAAGCCAAAGAGGGTGTTTTTCGGATGATTATACATGCGTTGATCCTTATCTACCCGTAAAGACAATAATATAAACTTTGGCCTTAATGCAATAGCAACCCAAATCGAAACAAGCCTTTGCAGTAGTCCTTGAATGAATGATTCGGGTGTCATGACAGATCGCAAATAAGCTAAAAGCGCTTATTTGTGATATTTGCTGTAGCTTCTGTTACGTCCTTCTCCGTTGTGGACTTATTTGCATTTTTTCTGAGACGTTCTCCCATTTAGCCTGAAGAGCTACTGATAATGTGACCGCCAAACAGGTTCATAATTTTGGACCGAATGACGAAACGTGAAGCGTGACTACAGCAAATCAAATGCGGCTTCATTCCACCAGTTGGTATTGTAGCAAATCGAATGCTATAAGCACTGCCAAACTGTTTGGTTCCATCAATAAAAAGAAAAAGAAAAAGAAAAGCAAAAAAATGACAATCTTTGGCTTATGCCCCTCAATCCATATGGTATTGTTATCTATAAAATTAACTGCACTGCCAAATTGTGTGGTTCCATCAACAAAAAAAAAGAAAGAAAAGAAAAAAAACGAAAATCTTTGGCTTATGCCCCTCAGCCCATGTAGCATTGTTATCCATAAAATTAACAGTGCTTTGCAGAAGAAAAAAGAACAAAACAAAACAACATACTGGTAATCTTAATCAAACAGTTCGTGGTAACGAGCTGTAAGTAAGGAGCGACCCGGCTCAATGGTAACCGAAACTCTAGAAAACGGGTTTTTGATACCAATAGATACAACAAAAGAATCAGATTTCAATGCTGATTTCAAATATATAACTTTCATCAAGTTTAGTGCTACCCATCAAAAGTTACGCGCCTGAGAAAATTTGGCTGATTTTCAAAAAAAGGGGAAAGACGGCCTAAAAGCTATAGAACCCTGATGAAAATTACACCATCATATTCAGCGTGTCAGAGAACCCTGTTGTAGGGGTTTCAAGCTCCTATCTACAAAATTGTGGAATTTTGCATTTTTTGCCAAAAGAAGTATCACGGATGCGTGTTTGTTTTTTGTTATTTTCCCAGGGGTGATCGTATCGACCCAATAGTCCTAGAATATCGTGAGAGGGTTCATTGGAACGGAAATTAAAAGTTCTAGTGCCCTTTTTAAGCGACCAAAAAAGGAGGGCAACTAGGCCCCCTCACACGCTCATTTTTTTCCCAAACTCACCTGTTCAAAATTTTGAGATAGCTATTTTGTTCAGCAGGGTTGAAATATGATAACTATGTCCCTTAGGATGACTTAATCCCCTGAACTCCCCGGGGGGGAGTGCTAAAAGTTCTGAACTTTACCCAATGTTAACATATAGTATTGGTTATTGGGAAGTATACAGAAGTTTTCAGGAGGAATTTTTTCTGGTGGTGGGGGGGGGGGGGGTCGGGGGTTATGTTGGAGGATCTGTCCATGAAGGAAGTTTTCATGGGGGAAGGGAAATTGCCCTGAAGGGGGCGCCGGACTTGCCAGCATTATGTATTGGTTATTGGGAAGTATACAGACATTTTCAGGAAGGATTTTGTTCAGGAGGGGGGGGGCTGGAGGAAGGGGTTACTCGGGAGAGTCTTTTAATGGAGGATGTTTCGTTGGGGTAAGGGACATTTCTATGAAGGGGGCGCTAGATTTCCAAGCATTATTTAAAAAACGATTAGAAATTAAATTAAAAAAAACAAGTTTTTTCAACTGAAAGTAAGAAGCAACATTAGAACTTAAAGCGAACAGAAATTATAACGTATATGAGGAGGTTCTCCCCCAAGTCAATACCTCGCTCTTTACGCTAAAGCTTTTTTTAGTGCTTTCAAAAGAGCTATTTATTCTAATTAAACGGCCTTTGTGATTCAGGGGTTTGTGAATTATTTTTTTTTTTAACTTTTAACGTAAAGAGAGGGGTATTGACTAAGGGGAGAACCCCCTCATATACGTAATGATATATACGTAATAAAAAACAATAAAAAAACAAGCGATACGGCTCAATAGTAATCGAAAGTTTTTAAAACGGAATTTTGATGTCAATAAATGTATCAAAAGAATGGGTTTATAATGTTGATTCTAAATATATAAATTTTATTAAGTTTACTATTACTCATCAAAGGCTACGAGCCTGAGAAAATTTACCCTATTTTTTAAATAGGGGGGAAACATCCCCTACAAGTGAAAGAATTTTAATGAAAATCACACCGTCAGATTCAGCGTATCAGAAACCCTATTACATAGGTTTCAAGCTCATATCTGCAAAAATCTGCAACTTTGTATTTTTTTTGCCAGAAGAAAAATATACGAATATAGAAGTTAGTTACGTAAGTTAATTTGTAAACTAACTCATAACCAAATTTATTGAAATCCATTTAGCAAAAGAAAAGTAAAATTTTTATACAAATTTTGTTTACTTATTCAATGACGGTGAGCCAAAATAAAAGCTGTATTAACTAAAAAAACGATCAGAAATTAAATAAAAAAAACAAGTTTTTTAAACTGAAAGTAAGGAGCGACATTAAAACTTAAAACGAACAGAAATTATTCCGTATATGAAAGGGGCTGTCCCCTACTCAACACCTCGCTCTTTACGCTAAAGTTTGACTCTGTCTCACAACTTTATTTTTTAAAACAATAAAAAACTTTAGCGTAAAGAGCGAAGCGTTGAGGAGGGGACAGGCCCTGTCATATACGGAATAATTTCTGTTCGTTTTAAGTTTTAATGTCGCTCCTTACTTTCAGTTTAAAAAAATTGTTTTTTTTATTTAATTTATTGGAAACCAGGTCTACTGCATATCCAGTATTATTTTGTATTTATTATTTTTCTGTTAAAGGCTAGTTAACTTTAAAGATAACTATACTGAATTGGTTGAGGGGCTATAATTTTTCTTTTATTAAAGAAGAATTAAAGGACAGAAAAAAAAGAAAAGATCTAAGAAGAAAACTAGAAAGTAAAAGAGCTACCTAACTTCTGAATTAGCTTTTTACAACAGTAAAAAGAATTAGCTTTTGTTAGCGCCTTAGGGAGTTCCCAAAGGGACCAAGCTGGTCAACTGATAATTCCTTTGAGGTGATTTTCGGCGTTTTCCTAGCAGGTATGCTGAAACATTTTGAGGGACTGTCCTTTCCTGAACTTTAAGAAGAAATTTTACTCCGATTAATAGAAAAATATAAAAATAGGCTTTCCGATGATATATGTTTCATTAAAACTGAACATCTCTATCACCAGGACAAACCGCGAGAAATTATATAGTTTTTCTAAGATTTTCGGGAGAGTAGGTGTCGGCTTTTAGTTTTGTGTCGATTATTCGAATCTCTTATCCAAGCTCTACAAGCCAAGGCAAGACTGCCCAATCAATTCTAAATAGTTTGACCAGACAAACTAAAAAAGTCTATAATGGGCGAGATAGGGTGAACATTTAAGGTAGCGCATCCCTTTAACACAATAAAAACTACCCCGCGCGGTTCATAATAGTAACTTTGGTCCACCAGATCGCGAAAAAAAAAGAAACGACTTAATAAAACACAAATACTGTAGATTACTTACTTGCCGATTCGGTTCACTTGGCTTTTGCTTCTTAATCCATCTGTTCAGAGAAACTTGCTTTTCTGCTTCTTTCTCCCTCTTCAATGCTGATAATTTACGCTTTTGAGCTCCTGACAAACTCATTTATTCTCAATGGCTCTTCAGCTGCTGATATTAGATAGTAAACTGGCGAACTGGGCGAATAATAAATGGGTTATATATGGATGGTCTTACGGTTTTAAACAAATTCATTCATTTAAACTGATCTTTATAATTTCCCGAATTTCCTTTTTGCCACTCCCGACAAAGATTCTGCTCCCGACAAAGATTCCGCTCCCGACAAAGATGCCGCTTCTAAAAACAATTGCACCCTTCCATTCTATAAGACATTATAGGATTACAATTCAACGGAATAAAACCAAAATATTTGGCCGGCACGAAAACTTAAGCCTCCAAAAATAAGTAGAACGTAAGTAGATAAGTGGATTTGATATTTGGAAGTAGAATAGTCCAAAAATAAGTATTCTACTACCAAAATGAGTAGAAGTGGAAACACTGCTTATTATAGCACTTAAGAAAGATGTTGAATCAATAAAATCAGAAACTGATCTGTCACTTCAACCCTTGCACGACCCAGTTGCACTATTAATCTCACTATTATCAAAGTTAATCTACATATAAATGTAGCAGTTTCAAAATTTTGACTAATTGCTAATTGTAATTTTGTTCCTGTATATTTTGTAAAAGAAAAAAAGGCCTTTTTGGGAGGAATCTCGGGCCCCCAGAAAAATTAGGGTGAGCAATGGCCCACCCCTGGATTTACATATTTCTTTTCTTATATGTTTACGCAGTGATTTAGCTTCGGATGTTTTACCACTCTTAAGTAGATTCAATTTAAATCTAATTAGTTTTTCAATTGGCTAGTATTGTATGGTTTGTCATTAGAACATGTTTTTACTTTTTTCACAGGGAAGGAATCTGTGTATTTTGTTTAAATCAGATTTTGGAATTCAGAGACTTTAAAGTTAATGTAGTTTTTCCCTCTAAGAGCCAGCCAGTTTTCATTGGTAATACAAGATCCAAATGTGAAAAGGCCATAATTGGAAATTGGGCGATAAGAGAACTCAGTAGCAGAAAAAGTATGATTAAAGCTGTTGAATTTGCATAGGACAAAGTCGGCACTACTATGCAGTTGTTGGTAGAATTACTGTCTTTGTGCAGCGTTCTGATTAGGGGAAGAATAGAAGCAGTAAAACACAACCAAATTAGAGGGGCGTGATAAAACTTTAGGTCTTACACTTACCCAAATGATTTCATCGTAATCTGAAAGGTTAGGAGCATGAATTAATTTAGGAAAGAGATAATTATTTACAAATAATAGTATTCCACCTCCCTTTTTACCTAGGGGTTAATCATGAGGACGATATTTTATGAATTGGGATTGGTTATTAATTTTCAATAAATCTGGGTTCTGTGCTTGGACCTCAGTTACGGCAATTACATCAATTTTGTGTACTTGACAGAGGGCCTCTAGCTCGATCAATTTGTCGAAATTCAGGCTTTCGGCGTTCGTAACAAGGAGCTTTGGGAAAATAAAACGGTTACTAAAGAGGGCAATTTTTTGTTTGTCAATTGTGGGAGTCAGTGGAGAGTGAGAGGAACGTGGATCTGGGAGAGGAGAGGCATCTTTTTCGGGATGAAGGCCGGGGTTCGTTTGAGAAGTAGGATTAAAAGGCGGGGCTGGACTGGGCTTGAGAGAAAAAGAGGACAGCGGACAAATTATGGGGATATTATCAAGTTGGAATTTTTGGGGACATAAGTTAGAACTAAAACACTGATTTACACTAGAGTCACGTAATTCGATGCTTACATAACCCTAAGTACCTGGGAACGAATGGATGGAAGTAGGGTCTTCTTTGCGGTGATAGAATACGGTGGGGGTCTTAAATCCCCCGTAATGAGCTGGTGATGGTGCTTCAATGAACACTGGTGTGTTACTTGACCGTCTTGGTGACTCTCGTGTTTTGCCAGAGTTTTCTTGGTACTGTTGGAGGGGGGGGTAGAATTTGATTTCATTGAGATGAACTATTTGCGTTATCCCACTGACCTTTGATGTAATGGTGGGAAGGTTTGATGCAAATGGTTTTTGACAGGTCTATACTGATGAGAGAAGGAATTGGAAGGGGTGCTGACTGTAGGTTTAAATTTTTTCGGCACTATTTAAGAGCTTTTTAAAATATTTGTATCCATATTTCAAGTGGATTCGACTGCATTCGCCGAAGCAAAGCCCACTTCTAAAACTGTCACACACCCTGGAATGCAAGAATTTGCACCCAGGGACACTACATTCATTCTTCAAATAATAATTCTTGCACAAATGAAGGTATTTACACGACTCTTCCTTCTTGCAAACTCCTCTCCAGGCATATTTGCATATAACTTTATTAGCATTAGCTTGCTTCCTGGATAGATTATCACTAGTACTGAACTTACCCCTGTTTTACATGTATAATTAAGGTCAATTTCAGAATGAACTTGACCTTGAACACTTGTGCCTGAGAGGGGATTAAAACCAAGACATTTTAATCCTTTAAACACACGAACTTGTCTTTTTACCTTAGTTGAACCGGAAATCACTGCATTTTTATCAATAACTTTGTCGTCGACCTCGTCTTCTGTTAAATTTTTGATTTTTGATGATGTTATCAGGAGCCATATTAACATCAATAAGTCTTGTTTGAATATTGATTTTAACAGAACTTGGGGATTTCTCCTTTTCCTGGATTGGAAAAGACTGGGGGTTACTAACTCTAATACTTTTTGAAGTGGTTAGGGTGGACACTTCTATAATAAAATTTTCAAGTTCACTCACCAATAATAACCGCTGCATTCAAGTCTTGTTTTAGGTGCAGTAGGAAAGTTGTTTAACAAGTCGGACTGGCAAGAAGCACAGGTCTTGAATACTGTAGCTTGATCAGGGGTTTGAAAACTGAAATCAGTTGTTTTTTAAACGAAATTGGTTTGGCAGGACACATCGGACGTGGTTGAGGGGGGACTGTCCCAGGGCATGAAATTGGTTTGGCAAGGAATTGATTTGAGAGACGATAAGGTTAGTGACCTTACTTCCTTCAAAATGTTGACTAGATCACTTCCCGATGGGTGACGAGGAGGTGTCTTAAGAGTAGACGGGGTCTGGGGGGTTACAACGCAAGCAGTCATCAAAAGCTACTTCCTTGTCATTAGTATCTTCTTTTGTAGTACAATCTAGGAAAAGCCAGTTTTTTGACAACTTAGAACGTTCTATATCGGAGCAATGTTCATGGAAGTAAAACTCACAGTTACTGCACTGAATAGAGTTAATAGTAACTCTCAAAAGGCATAGAGAGTGTGCATTCCTGACATACTCTCTTTGCCATTTTTGAACCGGAATGGGTTTTGATATATTATCAAAGAAAATTTTTCACTAGTGTAGGTTTATCTTGCAAGAACGCTGATTAAAGATGAATTAGCTAACAAAGGGAATTTAGCTTTAGATCATTAGCATCACCTACTAAGAAAATCCCTGCGCTCGGGAATTTGCATAAGACAAAGTCGGCACTACTATGCAGTTGTTGGTAGAATTGCTGTCTTTGCGCAGCGTTTTGATTTGGGAAATAATAGAAGCAGCAAAACACAGTCAAATTGAAGGGGCGTGGTAAAACTTTGGGTCTTACACTTACCCAAATGATTTCATCGTAATCTGAAAGGTTGGGAGCATGGATTAATTTAGGAAAGAGATAATTATTTACAAATAATAGTATTTCACCTCCCTTTTTACCTAGGGGGTTTTCACGAAGACGAAGTTTTATGAACTGGGAGTGGTAATCAATTTTCAATAAATCAGGATTCTCTGCTTGGACTCCCATGACGGATGTAACAAAGCCCAGAAAGACTACGTACTTGTCAAGTTTAGATTTAAAAGTTCTATGCTAGATTTTCACTCATATCTTGGTGCTAACACAGGCTTCAAGTCCAGTACTTATCACAGCTTGAAAAACACTAGAATTCAGCTTCGGTTATCCACCAAGCGTAGAAGCCGAATACCTCCCAGAACAGAAGTTATGGATTTGAATAAACTTGGAAACAAGGCTATGTTCCACCTGGCCTTGTCAAACAGGCTCAGCGCCATGTTCACTGTGAATGATGAGGAAAATGTTGAGGAGCTTCCCAATATCTCTGTAGAGTGAAATTTGAAGCAGTTTACTTCAACAATGTAGTTGTCAGCGAAAAAAGTCGTTAGTTTGTCAAAACCAAAAAGAAAATGCCGGATCAGCCAAGAAACCATTAAGCTAGCTAACAAATGCCAAGAGTCTTGCTCTAAAGCAGAGCATAAGAAGCAAAGACAAGAAGTTAAAAAATCTTCCACAACAGATAGGTAAAATTACTGGACAGAAATGGTAGATTCCATGGAAGCCACACCTAAAGCACACGACACCTATAAGCTCTATCAATTGCTGGAACAGGCCAGGGAGTAAGCAACAACTGTCTGAGACCATTAACCTGAAGAATGGGCAGATCATAATGGACCTGTTTGCGAGAGTATCAACATGGAAGGAAAATGTTCAAGAACTCTTGATTTCGTCACATCTTCCGCTGATAATCCAAAGTCCTCTTTGAGTGGTCTCTTGAGCACCTTGTAAAGTTTGTCCCGAACCCCTTGATTTCGACAAAAAAAACCTTTAGTTTACTGAAAAACCACAAGCCTAATGGTGAATGTCATCTGGCTAGAGAACTATGAAAAACTGCTGGTAATATTGTCACTGCTCAACTCAAACCTCTGTTTGACCAAATTTGGACCGAAAAGGGTTTCCCAAAGGACTGGAAAGCTTCAGTCCTTCTTCCTCTCTCCTAAAGGGTGACAAGTCAGAATTTAAGAATTACCCTGGAGTCGTTGTCGCTGATATTGTCGCAAAATTGTTGGCCATCCTTATCATCAATAGGTTCAAACAATCCCGAGACGAGAGAATGTGGAAAGAACGAGCTGGCGTTCAAACCTGCGGTTCTTGTACCGAGAAAAATTTTATTTCTAGGCTGCTGCTACAGTAGTACCATAGATATGGTGTGCTGCTGATCCTTATCTTCATCAATTTTATACTAGCATTCGATTCAGTTGAAGGAAAAATTCTCTGGTTTACCCTAGAAGAGGATGGAGCTTTTCAAAGCATACTATGAGGGCACACAGATGAGGGTGCACCCTTATGGTGAAGAGTCTAAAAATGTCACTGCAGAATCAGGCGTAAAACTAGGTGACATCCTACCCCCCATCCTTTTCAATTAAGTTATTGAATGGATTAGGGGAAGAGTCTTAAGCACACAAAAAGGAGGAACGATCAGAAAAAGTGTTCAGGTAGATGACTTAGACTATGCTGATTATATCGCCTTCACTGAAGATGATCCACTGAAAGCTGTTCACTGTGAATGATGAGGAAAATGTTGAGGAGCTTCCCGATATCTCTGTAGAGTGAAATTTGAAGCAGTTTACTTCAACAATGTAGTTGTCAGCGAAAGAAGTCCTTAGTATGTCAAAACCAAAAAGGAAATGTCGGATCAGCCAAGAAACCCTTAAGGTAGCTAACAAATGCCAAGTGTCTTGCTCTAAAGCAGAGCATAAGAAGCAAAGAGAAGAAGTTAAAAAATCTTCCAGAACAGATAGGCAAAATTACTGGACAGAAATGGTAGATTCCATGGAAGCCGCACCTAAAGCACACGAAACCTTTAAGCTCTATCAATTGCTGGAACAGGCCAGGGAGTAAGCAACAACTCTCTGAGACCATTAACCTGAAGAATGGGCAGATCATAATGGACCTGTTTGCGAGAGTATCAACATGGAAGGAAAATGTTCAAGAACTCTTGATTTCGTCACATCTTCCGCTGATAATCCAAAGTCCTCTTTGAGTGGTCTCTTGAGCACCTTGTAAAGTTTGTCCCGAACCCCTTGATTTCGACAAAAAAACCTTTAGTTTACTGAAAAACCACAAGCCTAATGGTGAATGTCATCTGGCTAGAGAACTATGTAAAGCTGCTGGTAAGATTGTCACTGCTCAACTCAAACCTCTGTTTGACCAAATTTGGACCGAAAAGGGTTTCCCAAAGGACTGGAAAGCTTCAGTCCTTCTTCCTCTCTCCTAAAGGGTGACAAGTCAGAATTTAAGAATTACCCTGGAGTCGTTGTCGCTGATATTGTCGCAAATTTGTTGGCCATCCTTCTCATCAATAGGTTCAAACAATCCCGAGACGAGAGAATGTGGAAAGAACGAGCTGGCTTTCAAACCTGCGGTTCTTGTACCGAGAAAAATTTTATTTCTAGGCTGCTGCTACAGTAGTACCATAGATATGGTGTGCTGCTGATCCTTATCTTCATCAATTTTATACTAGCATTCGATTCAGTTGAAGGAAAAATTCTCTGGTTTATCCTAGAAGAGGATGGAGCTTTTCAAAGCATACTATGAGGGCACACAGATGAGGGTGCACCCTTATGGTGAAGAGTCTAAAAATGTCACTGCAGAATCAGGCGTAAAACTAGGTGACATCCTACCCCCCATCCTTTTCAATTAAGTTATTGAATGGATTAGGGGAAGAGTCTTAAGCACACAAAAAGGAGGAACGATCAGAAAAAGTGTTCAGGTAGATGACTTAGACTATGCTGATTATATCGCCTTCACTGAAGATGATCCACTGAAAGCTGTTCACTGTGAATGATGAGGAAAATGTTGAGGAGCTTCCCAATATCTCTGTAGAGTGAAATTTGAAGCAGTTTACTTCAACAATGTAGTTGTCAGCGAAAGAAGTCCTTAGTATGTCAAAACCA
The DNA here is from genome assembly GCF_049724085.1 of Artemia sp. Qi Xiang Cuo. NCBI lineage: Eukaryota > Metazoa > Arthropoda > Branchiopoda > Anostraca > Artemiidae > Artemia > Artemia sp. Qi Xiang Cuo. The sequence continues at coordinate 44,624,703 of NC_142805.1, forward strand.
AAAAGGAAATGTCGGATCAGCCAAGAAACCCTTAAGCTAGCTAACAAATGTCAAGTGTCTTGCTCTAAAGCAGAGCATAAGAAGCAAAGAGAAGAAGTTAAAAAATCTTCCAGAACAGATAGGCAAAATTACTGGACAGAAATGGTAGATTCCATGGAAGCCGCACCTAAAGCACACGAAACCTTTAAGCTCTATCAATTGCTGGAACAGGCCAGGGAGTAAGCAACAACTCTCTGAGACCATTAACCTGAAGAACGGGCATATCATAATGGACCTGTTTGCGAGAGTATCAACATGGAAGGATAATGTTCAAGAACTCTTGATTTCGTCACATCTTCCGCTGATAATCCAAAGTCCTCTTTGAGTGGTCTCTTGAGCACCTTATAAAGTTTTTCCGGAACCCCTTGATTTCGACAAAAAAAACCTTTAGTTTACTGAAAAACCGCAAGCCTAATGGTGAAGGTCGTCTGGCTAGAGAACTATGTAAAGCTGCTGTTAAGATTGTAACTGCTGAACTCAAACCTCTGTTTGACCAAATTATGACCGAAAAGGGTTTCCCAAAGGACTGGAAAGCTTCAGTCCTTCTTCCTCTCTCCTAAAGGGTGATAAGTCAGAATTTAAGAATTACCCTGGAGTCGTTGTCGCTGATATTGTCACAAAGTTGTTGGCCATTCTTCTCATCAATAGGTTCAAACAATCCCGAGACGAGAGAATGTGGAAAGAACGAGCTGGCTTTCAAACCTGCGGTTCTTGTACCGAGAAAAATTTTATTTTTAGGCTGCTGCTACAGTAGTACCATAAGCATGGTTTGCTGCTGTTCCTTATCTTCATCGATCATACTAGCATTCGATTCAGTTGAAGGAAATATTATCTGGTGTATCCTAGGAGAGGATGGAGCTTTTCAAAGCATACTATGAGGGCACGCAGATTAGGGTGCACCCTTATGGTGAAGAGTCTAAAAATGTCACTGCAGAATCAGGCGTAAAACTAGGTGACATCCTACCCCCCATCCTTTTTAATTAAGTTATTGAATGGATTAGGGGAAGAGTCTTAAGCACACAAAAGGAGGAACGATCAGAAAAAGTTGGTTATGTAGATGACTTAGACTATGCTGATTATATCGCCTTCACTGAAGATGATCCACTGAAAGCCCAAATGATGAAGGACAAAGTTGTATATTGCTCTGCAATTGTCAGACTAAGAATTAAACAAACAAAGACCAAAGTGATATTTGACAATTCCCAAAGTCCACCTTCTATATCCTTAGACGCCAATAGCATAGAGCGTATTAGAGAATTTGTCTACTTAGGATTCCTTGTGGATTCGGAGGGGCATCTGATGAAGAATTGAAAGGTGAGTTTGTGTAGCCTCTACCGGCTTTTCTCAGCTCAATAAACGACCATGGAGGTTTCAAAGCATAAGCCTCATTACGGAAATTAGAGTCTACGAGATGAGCGTCAGGAGTACTATCATATATTGGTCTGAAACATGGGTTGTCAAAGCTGAATATAGTAGTAAACTGGATGGCTTTGATCACGACTGCCTTCGTCGTATTCTACGTGTCCAGTGCTGTGAAAGATCATCCAACAAGGAGATCTTTGGGCGCTGTGAATAACAATACCCGGTCTTGGAAATTGCAAAGAGACGACGGCTATTGTGGCAGGGCTCATGTCTGCGCAGTGAAGATTACCGATGCATTTAGAAGTCCGATATTAACTTACAGTCACTTGCAAATTGGAAACGATGACTTGGAGACGAGAAGAAAGATTGATGGTCAGTGATGAGAAGCGACGTAGAGTTTCTTTGGGGCTTCCACCTCAAGGTTAGTGCTGGGACAGTGATTGGCTGTACCATTTCAAAGCCGTTACATATGAGAGTTTATGAAAATTTCTGTTGGAGAAATTATTGATGCCGGGCGAGGCGGAGCAGCATCTAGTTCCCGTCAAAAGTAAGGTAAAAGTAAATAATTCTTTAAGAATGACTCCGCAAACACAAGGGCAGTTTAATTAGAATAGGAAGCTTTTTTGAAGCTTTAGCATGAAGAGTGAGCGATTGAAGAAGAGATCACCCCCTCATATAAAGAATAATTTTTGTTTGTTTTAAGTTATAATGTTGCTCCTTACTTTCAGTTGAAAGACTTTTTTTCTTTTATTCACTTTTAAGATCTATCTCTCGCTATTAGCCGTTATTTGTCATCCCCTTGGGCAATTCATTCCTATGCTCTAGTTTATAAGGCATTTTTTTGCAACGTTTTCTTTTTTTTAAAATTTAATTTAAGAGTAAGGATTAACACTTTCCGTTTTTAGATCGACTCCATAGGTCGTGAACGAGCAATATATTTGAAATTTAAATGATTCCAAATTGTACTTTTCTGTATTTTTTTCCTCATAAAACAGCCTTACTATGTCTTGTATTAACAAAAGATTTGAAGTGCTTGGACTTACGAAGGTATTTAAAAGCCGCAACAGTTTCAATTTGTTTCGAATTTAGCATGCTAAAAACTGGAGGGAAAATACATTGAACTGTTTTTTTTAACAGATAAAAACTTTAGCTCAGATCAACGATTCTAAGCTAAGAATATTTCTAAGATGCCGTGAGTTGAAACTATTTTGTTGAAGTTATTTTGTAATTTTGCTTTCCTTGTTGAGGCCTCCGAACCAAGTCTAACTTAAATATTATAAAGTGTTTGCAGGAAGTAGTCGTCTTTCATTTTTTCTTCCTCTTTTCCCAAACGAGAAGCATTCGAACTTTTTTTGTGTTCTGCTGCACACATAAGACAAAAGCTTCTTCACTATTGTGACATACACTGGGTTGAAAGTTATAATACTGGGATTTCTATGTTTTACTGAGTACAACAACAGGTTTTAGGAGAACATAAACATATACGGAAATGAACGGTACCGTTTATTGAAAAGCAAGATAATAAAAATTATGAAAAAAAGACTCCTGATCCTTCAGATTTTTGAATTTTGTTGCTTGTGTTACCTTTTCCTTGAATTTATGTGTGTCATTACGCAGAACCTGCCCTTGGAGTTCTAAAGGGCGTTATCTGACTTGTCATTTGTATTGGAATTGCACAATATGTCAGTCGGGGTGTTTTGAACGGATTTTAAATTCGTCCCTAATAAGAAAAAATGGCGTCATTCGGCGGCACACTACTGGAGATAAATCAGTGGTGCACCACCGTTTCCCTAAATATTAGCTATTCGCTGGCAAAAAGAAAACCGGTGTGGTTTTGGGGTTACAAAGAAATGTATGTACTAGAGATGTCTAACTAAAATTAGTTTATACTACCAATTAATCCGGTGCTTGAGCTCGTCTATTCGCAGCTTCTCAGGCTGATAACATGCATGAAAGTTATCAAACATAGCCTAAGGATACCTGAATCCTCTACCATTTTTTTTAACATTGTAAGATAGAGCAAATATTTATCTGTATCATGAACTTCTTGTCTGTGGTTGAGGTCAATTCCTCTGCTTTTGTAAAAAAACGGGTTTCTGTCATTTGGCAAATGACAATCTCTTCAGATGGATCTCTTCAGGGTGAGAGAGCTGGAGCAGGATTATATATTACATCACTAAACCTTAACCTTTTTTCTCCCCTTCCGTTGAGATCTTCTATTTTGTCAGCTGAATTACGTGCCATTTGCATGACCACAGATATTCTTATAAATTATAGCATTGTAGAGGAGAATTTTCTTTTCCTTTCTGACTTCAAATTGGCAATACTGTTGCTCAAGAAAAATAATAGAGTCGTAAGTGATAAGGACTTATTAAACTTTAGAAGACAGCATCTTAGTTTCCAGGCTGAAGGAGGCAAGAGTCATTTCCAACATGTTCCAAGCCATAAAGGTATCAAATATAATGATACTGCTGCTTTACAGGCAGCTAAAGGCTTCCTTGTTGAACCCAAGTCTTCTATCTGACCTAAATTTACGTGATATTATTAGGCAAAAATCGAATGTTAATCACAGTAAATTGATTTTATATTCTTTTTATACAAGATGACACACAGTGCTATATTACTGTTAGAAATCAGGTGCCCTTCTTCTCAATAGTTTGTTATTTAATTGTAAGCTACATCACTCCCCTCTATGCCAGGTCTGCTTCTCAACTGATGAAACTATCCAGCATACCTTATTTGATTGTCAGCCACTGAGTGTTGAGCCTACTTCCCTTAAACGCCTTTGCTATATAGCTAATATTCCATATACTTAAACGACAATCCTAAATTCTAACCTGCCTTGGCACGTGGATAGAAATATTTTTCAGACATTTGTTTATATTTTAAAGAAGAGGAGGCATTTAAAGATATTTCTGATTGATTATTATTCATTAATGCTTATTGAAGTCATTAGAAAAAGTAGGTTATTGATCATTTGTTTTGGAGAGTGCAGAAGAGAGTGGAAGCGAGCGTGAAGTAGACCCTGAAGCCGGGCCGAAAAGTCAGCGGCGCGCCGCCGAAAAAAAAGGCGGCGTGCCACCGAGCTTACATCAGCGCGTTGACACCACCGCTGATTCTATTGGCGGCGGCGTCACTAATACGCCGCCGTTTTTTTTTGTTTTTTTCTCTCTTTTTTGGTTATCGATATTGACCTCCAGGCTTCAACCGTCATCCCGGCTAATCTATTTCTTAAAAATAAATACTGTCATCTTGGGCTCGCCATATATCGGTTCGTAGGAAGGAGAAGAAGAAATTTTTCTTGAAACAAAAATTCTACCTTCCACTTTAAAATTCTTTTCATTTTTCTTTCTTATTTTTCGGATGAAAAGAGGTAGGTAAAAGAGCATTAGGCAATTCAGGATGTTGTCATAGGAAGCGCAATCGAGCTGTCTTCTAAGTAAAGAACGATGTTTGCACAATGTATTATTTTTTTTTCCATACCAGGGCACTTCGTATCGAAGGAGTTGTAGAAACTTCGAAAAGGACTCATTCGAGTGGAAATTGGGATGGCTCGTATCCTTTTTAATAGTCGAAAGTGATTGGAAGGCAGCTAACACCCCTTCCACGCCCACCGTTTCCCCAAACACATCCAATCAAAATTTTAAGATAGCCATTTTGTTCAGAGTAACTGACTTCCAGAGAGAAAATATGTTTTTTGAGGAGGTTACTCCCCCACAACCCCTAGGGCAAGGGTTTTGTAGTTATGCCTTGGAGGTATATAAGAACGATGTTGGCACAATTTATTATTTATTATTTTTTCCTTTAGACCAGGGCACTTAATATCGAAGAAGTTGTCATAGAAACTTCGAAAGGGGCTCATTCAATTAGAGATTGGAGTCGCGTGTGCCCTTTTTTATAGTCGAAAATGCTTTGAAGGTAACTAACACCCCTTCCACCCCCACCATTTCCCGAAACACAAACAATCAAAATTTTGAGATAGCCATTTTGTTTAACGTAGTTGAAAGTTCTGGAAATTAGGTCTTAAAGGATGACAACCACCCTCACAGCCCTTAGGATAAGGGTTGTAATTTATGCCCTGGGGGCATATACGGTGTTTATAGAAAGCGTCGTCGTAGAAACTCAAAAAGGGATCATTAGTTTGGAAATCGAAAAGCCTAGTGCCCTTTTTAATAATCGAAAGTGATTGGAAGGCTTGAAATTTTATAGTAGAGATGAATGTGGGTATAATGTGGGCTAATTCCCTCAGGCACTTCGTATCGAAGGAGTTGTCGTAGGAACTTCGAAAAGGGTTATTCAATTGAAAATAGAAAGGGCTGATGTCCTTTTTAATAGTCGAAAGTGATTGGAGGGAAACTAATCCCCCTCTCACGCCCACCCTCCCATTTGCCTTTATGTTTAAAAAGTAAATGTTGCCTTAAGATTAAATCAAAATGCACTGTGTTTATGCTAATTCCCAATAAGGCATCTCAGCAGTATCCCAAGAACAACTGAGGGTATTATGTTCAAACTTTCAGGGCTTCTTCTGCTCTTAAAATTTTACCAAATCAAAATAGCGTAAGTGTATCCAAGCTATCAAAGAAAGCAAACAAATGTTTTTGCGAATGGTATCAAGTTTTCCATTTCAGGTCAACTAGAGGAGGTATGAAACTAAATTAAACACTACTGTTTGTGTCGAGATTTTTATAAGGGTCTATGTTGTTAAATTTTGCTGAAAATTGTTTTCCAGCATACAAATAGCAGGCGAAACTATAAATTCTTAAAAAAACGAAGAGATTTAAAGTGTTATTTTCTTTTTCCCTGAAAAGACTATGTCAATATAAAACGAACAGATATTAATTAAAAAAACTGTTTCCAAAAAATAAGTTTTTTCAAAGAAAAGTAAAGAACTCCATTAAACCAAAAATGAGCAAAATTAATGTCAAATAATCAACCAAGCGTGAAACTACCACAAATCAGCATCGATAAATAAATGAAACCCAAAACGAACAGAAATTACAGTAAATAACCGAGTCAAACTCAAAACGAGCAGAAATTAACATAAGTTGGGCTCAAAACCCTTATGCCTTCCCAAGGCCAGAACATAATTTGTACTTTACTGACAAAAATACAAATGAATATGCATTGTCAGTTTAATATACATATACTGATATTTAGTAATCCAAATGTAAATATTATTTGATTTATTAAAGTTATAAAGTAGAAACATTTATATTTTTTCAGTAAAGTGAAAATTATGTTCTTACCTAGGGAAGGCATAAGGGTTTTGAGCCCAACTTAAGTTAATTTCTGCTCGTTTTGAGTTTGACTCAGTTATTTATTGTTATTTTTGTTCGTTTCGGGTTTCATTTATTTATCGATGCTGATTTGCAGTAGTTTCCCGCTTGGTAGATTATCTAGAGCTAGGATAGAAATATATCTATAGAAATGAATTACATTTTTTTGCACAGTTAGCAGAGCACACTGAAGTTGAAATAACTTTAAACTTTGACTTGAAACGTTATAACTTGACCACTTCTTTCAGAAAAGAATTTCGTAGGGTTATTCCGTGTTGATAAGAAAAGAGGGTAAAGTTGTAGTTTAGTTCCTCCTGTAGTGTAGGGTGCAGGAGCCCTATGGTGAAGGTGCAGGTTTTTTCTCCCTTATAATACAACTTATTTCAGCAGATACAAAGAAGAAGCCCATTTGCGGCATTCTGTGGGACCCCAAGGTCCAATACTAGTATCAGATCCCGCGAGTGGCAGTTTACGCTCGTCAAGTTCTGGCTGTATCGGCCACGTGTGCCCCAGCTAAACGGCTTTTTAGCACGACAGAACTGATAGTGACTGCAGAAAAATCAATGGCTCCAGGCAGAGTGAACAAACTCACTTTTGTTACATCAATTGTAACTGAAGTGATGTAACCGCTGATTTAAAATTGTTGGTGTTGTTAAGCCATGGTATCTGATTTGTATAAAGTGTTTTTTCTGTGTTGTTATTTTTTTTTTTTTTCATTTATTTTTCGCATTTATTTGATGAAAAGGAGATGTTTTAAGTTCAAACTTTGAAAGTTATACACACATTAGCCCAAATCATTAACAAGAAGGAAATGACTAAACAAGGGATTTTATAGGAACAATGCGATGTTAAACATAAACACAACATAGGTTTTCCTGGGTCTAGTGGCTAAAAATGAGAATTCTACTTGGTCTGATCGACGGTGAACATAAACACTTTCCGCACGGCCCAACAAATTCCTGTGTTGTCAAATTATTCTTATATGTTTTTAGCCAACCATTAAAAAATCCTTAAAAAAATCGAGATTGAACGTGCTTGGTGAAGTGGAATTTTATTATTATTTTTAATCAGAAAAATTTGCGCGCCGTGGCGCGCCGCCGGTCTAAAATCGGGGGCGCGCCACCAAAAAAATTTCGGCGCGCCGCCGCCGATACTGAATCACAGATTCGTCGCTGTCATTTCGGCGTGGCGCGGCTTCGGGGACTAGCATGAAGAGCAGTATTGGTACAAACCGGCCTATAGTTCTTAAACTGCTGGGAAAGGTGACTCAAGTACCCACGCTTCCCCCAACCCATCAATTGAATTCAGAAGTTTAATTGCGATAATTGGTTTTTTTAACTGATAAGAAGACTTGGTTACAGATGAGGAAAATGGATTTCTAAATGTCTGATGATACTTTTTGGAGAATCAAAGAGGTGAAAGGTAAAGGGCTTATTGGTAGTTCATATACCCTGCTACAAATTTGTTTGGAACTGGAACTGGCAGTGTTGTTTTACGCAGATGTTTTGCTGATGAAGAACTCAACGAAATCTCTTGAAGAAAATGTACAGGCCAGAATTAAATGAAGAAGTCAAGTTGTACAGAAATGCAAGGGAAAGAGAAAAGTAGGTTAATTCAGAAAAGCCTCGATGTCAGAAGGCCCTGCGTATCTATCTGGCGTTTAAATTTCATGGTAAATTCGCTGTGGGCCATATAATTTAGCTAGGATGAAAGTGAAAACATCATTTGATGATTTTTCATGCTCTTTCATTATTCCTATAAAATACTATTAGGGCCCCTATAAGGGCTTAATATGCAATTAGCCCCAGAATTAATTATTGAATTATGAAAGAACATAAAAAGGCATCAAATGATGTTTTTACTTTCATCTTAGCTAAATTAGGCCTATAAGGCCCTTTGCAAATTTACTGGCTAGCCTACTGTAGTAATCCATGCAGAATGCAAGTTTCCTTAGATCTGTCTGCTGCATTATAAGATTGAGGGGCAATATCCTTGATTAGCCTAATTCACTACTTGAATTTAGTAGGCCTAATTGAAGCACACTTTAGGCTAATGTGTTTGGTGAATTTCTAGCTTTTTCCATCTGCCAGGTAGAAGATAAGGGTAAAATTCTACTTTAGCTACTTTTGGCTATCTTGGAAAGGGGTTAGCCTAGGTTAAGAGAATGAAACTTTCAGGGATAGGTCTAGGCCTACAGGCTAAAGTATGTCCCAGGAAGATATTTTGAAGTTCCTACCTCCACTCCTTCTCCTTCTAGAGGGTCTTAAAATCTGCCTATATTACAAGTCTATAGGCCTACCTATTGAAATTTTGACAAAACAACATTTTACCTTGATTTTCAGTTATCAGTTTCTTTTTCTCTGGCTTTAGTTCTGAAAATGCAAATCCTGTTATTTGATGATAATTTTAAGCCATATCAATGTTTTTTTTCTTCAAAATTTAGGAAATGTATTGACATATCTTTAAAACCTTATAAATTAGGATTGAGCAAAGTTGTGAAGCTGAAAACAATTTTGTTGTGCTTCATTTAAGCAGAAGATCTATTTTGCAAGGTTTCACTTTTGTAACACACATATTTTTAAAGGTCAAGAACCTCTAGAGAGAGGAGGAGTGGATGTAGCTACTTCAAAATACCTTCCTGGGACATACTTTAGCCTGTAAAACCATCCCTGAAAGTTTCATTTTCCCTACCCAACCCCTTTTCAAGATAGCCATAAGTGGCTAAAGTAGAATTTTACCAAAGGTAAGCACAAAAGTGTTTTTTGGTAAATTTTGTGTTATTCATATTATTGACTTACAAATAAAGTAAACATATCACTTGATGCCTATTGTTTATGCTCTCTCCAAATATAATGATCATTTTTGTTAGAAATGAATTTTATCCCCACCCCTATATATATACCAATTCAGGGTATATATTTGCATATTAAGGGGGTGGGGGTAAATTTTATTTCTGATGTAAATGATAGGTAAGTTTAAACTTACCTCCCACCTCCCTAATGTGCAAATATATACCTTGAAGTGGTATATATAGGGGTGGGGGGGGGGGTAAAATTCATTTCCAAAAAAAATGATTATTATATTTGGAAAGAGCATAAAAAAGGCATCAAGTGGTATGTTTATCTTATTTGTAAATCTATAATATGAATAACAATAAATTACCATTTTTTTATTCTCTTCAAATAGGCTCTGTTACTTGCTACCTTTGAAAGTTATATTTTCGTCATCTAAAGTGGTTCTTAAAGCAATACCTTCTTTATTGTCTGAAAATAAGGCTCAGATTTAGTAGTTTGCCTTCCCCCCCCCCCCCCCAAGAATAAAACACTATAACAGTATAGATGTAGCCTATGAGCAGTCCACCACATAAGGAGACAGGTTAAGCAGCCAATTCTTACTTCATAATATGCACAATAATTCTAGTTAATATATTTTGCAGCAGGAGAACCTTTATATTCCCTTTTTTCCTTGTTTTTCTAAGAAATCCATGAATTTCTTAGAACCTTGCATAGCTGTGTTGGCCTCAGGCGGCTTGGTGCTGTGGTGAGTTGTTAGTAGTAGTAGTAGTATATATATTAACAGAGTATATACCCCCACTCCCCTAATGTACAAATATATACCCATTATTGCACTCTGAATCTAAATATAAACTTCATTTGCATCACAAATGAACTTTACCACCCACCCCTAAATACATCCAAATAAGGGTAGTCTATATATTTGCACATTATGCGGGAAGGTGTGTCCTGACTCCTGAGGGGGGGGGGGTGCCCCCCAACTTTTTTGACATTCAGTAAAATTTTTGCTGAAGGTAAAAATTTTGGCAGAAATTGGCCAAAATTTAGCAAACTTTTTGATATCTGCAGAAAAATCAGCATAAATCAGGTAGTAATTTGGTAAAATTTACAAAGGTTACCCCCTCCCCCCCCCCATGAAATGAGCCTTGGGATGCTCCTGCATGTGGGTGGGGTGAAGTTCATTTGTGATGCAAATGAAGATTATATTTAGATTCAGATTGCAATTTTGGGTATATATCTGCATATTAGACATCCTTGTAGTTCTTGCTAATGCTCTGCTTGATGCTTTTTCTACAGATAGTTCACTCGTCTTGACAACTCATGATGTTCGCCACGCCATTGACTCCCTGATCCACCCTCTTATGCTTTCAAGGGCTGCTACAAGATGAGTAAATTTGGCTATCATTAGATCCCAAAGGCATATATATAATAAACTATGAGTCTGTCTTAAAATCCCTCTTAAGCAAAATGAAATGGCAAGGCCACTGGATAGAACTATACCAATCAAGAGAGGAGCCAGGCAAGGTGCAATTGCCTCACCTTGTTATTTCAGTAATTATGACCTTGAACCTTAGGAGCAGTGTGAGATGTCTTTGCATTCTCTCTGGCCTCAATACCTCCTTAGTAACTTATGCTGATGAGATTTTTAATATTAGCCAAATTTATGGCAAAATTTCTGAAACTTTCATAAAACTGCAAGTAGAATATTTAAAATCTGGTCTTGAACTTAATGCTGTAAAGTTTGGTGTTATGGTTTTTAACTGGAAAGGCCCACTTCTTCATGAAATTGTACTAGGTAATTCAGAGATTTGCCCATCAGACCAAATTATTTATCTTGATTTTCCCATTAGAAACATCATGTCTCATACTCATCCTCTTCTTACAGAAGTCATCAAATGCAGCATATTGGCTGTCTATGCTTTCATAGTCTACTAAGCTTCATTTTAATTGCTGTTATTTTGTAACATTGTACAACACTGTTGCTCCTCCCACATCCTCTACATTGCACACTTCTGGAAGATTGTTACAAATGTTGATAAATTAAAAATCTGCTCCCCTTTTTTTCATTTTGCAAAATACTTACTGAGATATCAAATTTGGACATGCAATTCAAAACTCATCAACAGTCTTCACATAGCAGATCCCACTATTGCTTTTACTAAACTCGTAGAGAAGCAACAACCAAAAGATTTCAAGACATGCTTGGAGCTAACTTCTTGAACTATGAAGAAAGAATTGTTTTCTTAAAATGTCTCCTTATGTGGTGAACTGCTCATACATCTATACACACTATAACATTATGAAAACTAATCGATTTTTTTTTAGATGTTTTCTGAGAAAATTCTAGACAAGCTGGTTTTTGTTGTGCTGGAAAGTGATTAGGTTAGGAATACAAAAATTTCAGTAAGGAATCCAGGGCCAAAAACACTATGGGAAGGTATTGCCAAGCTACTATGTTAACCCTCTTCTGGTTTCTAAGTCTTAGAAATTCACCTATTTGACAGGTTTATTCCTATTAGAATTTTGACAAAACAACATTAAAGCTTAATTTTTCAGTTTCTATTTTTCTGGTTTTAGTTTGAAAATGCAATTCCTGTTATTTGAGTAGAATTTTAAGCCATATCAATGGACTTTTTCTAAATTTAGGAAATGTATTTGCAGATCTTTGAAACCTGATAAATTGGGATTGAGCAAAGTTGTAAAGCTAAAAATACCTTTCTTGTACTTCATCTAAGCAAAAGATTTATATTACAAGTTTTCATTGTTATAGCACAAAGGTTTTTAAAGGTCAGTGCTCTTGAGAGGGAGAAAGGCAAGGTGGGTAATTCAAAATACCTTTCACAGGACATACTTTAATCTGTAGATCCATCCCTCAAAGTTTCATTTTCCTAGCCCAATTACTTTCCAAGATTGCAAAAAATGGCTTGTCTAGAAATTTACCATACTTGTTTATATCATTCCTGAAAGTGCTTCACTTTATTTCAATCCCTCCCCCCTTTAAGGTCAAATATAGGCTATAGCCTGTATATTCTCCATGAATTTTCCAATTGGTGAATGCCATTGAGGTTGCTTGTTTGCCACTGAATTTATCTGAAGAAAAGAGTCACATATTAAAAAATTCATGGAGAGTACCTAATTTAGGCATATGATTTCCATATATTTTAAAGTAGTTTTCAGAATTATATAGGACATTATAAAATTTAACAATGTAGCATAGAAGATGTAGGCTATAGGATAACTTTAAGAAGATAATGGAAAATTAATTATCTTGAAAGAAAATTAAAGAATGAATGATCCTTGGTGTGTCCAAAGCAGCTAAGGGTATTAAGATGAAACTTCAGGGAATACATAGAGGGATGTTAAACTCAGTCAAAAGACAGTATGTGCATCCAGGTTATCAAGAGGGCATTACTAACTCAAGAGACACTATGTGTATCCAGGTTATCAAGAGGGCATTGCTGCAATATCTTAGAAATGACTAAAGGTATTAACATGAAACTTTCAGGTTCAGGTTCATTTATTATTCAATCTTACATAATGACACTAAATATATACAGATATCTGGCAGTGAGACAAGCTCGTTTTGCACAGATAAAAAAAGAAAAACAATAAAGAAATATACGGATTTTCATTCAAAATGGTAGACTTCACAAACCAATATAAATAAATCAATAAATGTAAGGTTAATTACTCACCACATCACGGCAGACACCCACCCGACGATACATAAACAACTCTCAACCAGCAATGGGACAAGAAGAAGGATATCAAGATCCAAGAGAGATCGAAAAATAAGAAGAGAAAAAAAAAAAAAAAAAAAATAATGAAAATAATATTTGACTAATAAATGTCCAAAAGGAATGATTTTATTTTATTTTTTAAAATTCCGATCGACACATCAAAATCAAAAATAGATTCATATTGGTTCCACGCAGCAACCACACTATTTTGTAGAGAAAACCGGGACCTCTCTGAAATTATCAACGGCTGGCATAGTTTGCGTATGCTGCGAGCTAGATGAGAAGATGGCGGAACAACTGGGAACAAATCAAAAGCAAAGAAATAACTGGGCAGTGACAGGAGATTATGATTAACCTTGAATAATATCGAGTTAAAAGTAACTGCAAGTTCAACAGGAAGAATATTCAATAAACAATACAAACTCTTTGTAGAAGACTTACTGGGGAAAGACGCTGGGGAAGGAAGATAACTTTTTAAAATACAAAGCGCCTTATTTTGTTGCCTCTGAAGCGGAATTAAATGGGATCTGAAAGTATTCAAGTAAATAAGTGGGCAGTAATTTAGATAAGAATGAACAAGAGCGAAATAAATAGAACGCATAGCTTCGAACGGCCAAATGAATTTCATACGTTGCATAATACCTACGTTCCTTCCAAGCTTCAATCTTATACCATTTATATGCGGCTTCCAACTCAAATTTGAGTCAACCAGCACACCAAGGTAACGAATAATTTCAACACGTGATATATCCATACCTGAAACAGATGACTTAATCAACCTCAGACATGGAAGTGCCTGTGACGTACGCGAAAATACCATAAACTTTGTTTTTGAAGTGTTCAGAGCTAGCCTATTTGCCGTAAACCATGCTACTAGTCTATTGAATACTAGACTTAAGTTATGTTTGACACGATCTTCATCGATTCCAGAGGCACTACAGGCTGTGTCATCTGCGAAGAGAACGGTCAGCCCTAGGTACTCAACTGAATTACTAATATCGTTAACATAAATTAGAAACAACAGAGGGCCGAGAATTGAACCTTGGGGCACTCCAACTTTATTTGACTGGTTCGAAGACGTTGATATAACTTCGCCCCCATCAATACACTGGACTCTATCGCTTAAATATGACAATATTATCGATTTAGCCGGACCACGTATACCACAATTAGACAATTTTTCATTTAAAATCATGTGACAAATAGTGTCAAACGCTTTCCGTATATCCACGAATATAGAAGCTGGAATTTCACCCTTATCCAAGGCATCATGAATAAACTGGGTTACTGCCAAAATAGCATGCTCAGTAGAATGTCCTTTTCGAAACCCGAATTGGGACTTACTGAAAAAACTATTCTTGTCAAGAAAATTTATAATCCTCACGTACAAACAACGTTCAATAATTTTTCCGAAAGCAGATAGAATAGATATGGGCCTATAGTTGGACGGATCTTTTATATCTCCCCCTTTGTGTAGTTCAATGACACGGGCTGAATTCATACATGAAGGGAAGATACCATTCTTGAAACAAAGATTAATTATGTGCACAAGAAAATTTACTATACTAGGCATAATCGATTTAAGCAAGTTCGTAGAAGATCCGTCGATTCCTTCTGAGTGTCCATTTTTGAGTTGATGAAGTACAAGCATCAATTCAGCAGACAAGACTGGAGTGAGGAATATGGATTGGTCAGTAGAAGAGGGTAGAAAACTTTTGAAATCAGCAGAATTTGGCGTTGATTTTTGGGATGCCTCTTCCGACGTCTTTTCACCTATTTTAGCGAAGTGCGTGTTGAGCATGTTGGCGACGTTAAGTTTTCCTTTAACAGCTGTATCACCACCTGGGGGCATCATTTTGTCCGGAAAAGAATTCAACTTTTTTTTGCCGATACAATTGTTTATTAATGTCCATACCTTCTTAGGAGATCCATGTGCGCTATTGAATGCCTTCAAATAGTAGAGCTGTTTAGCAGACCTGAGAGCTTTGGTTAAGCAATTTCTGTAAGCTTTAAAAAAGGCTTGATTTGTTTCATCGGGATTTGATAGATATATTTTATACAGCCTGTTCTTTGATTGGATCGACCTTAGTAGTCCTCGTGTAACCAAAGGCTTTTTAGATCTGTTGTAACGTCTTAGACGGGTTGAAGACATCGGACAAGCCACATTAAGTGCTGTGGTAAATTCGTTGACAAAATACTGTGAAGCTTGATTTACATCCTCGCAGTCTAAGCACGGAGAGGGGTCAATTTTAAGCAGCAGTTCATTCAACCGCTGAACAGATGTAGCATCAAGCCTTCTAGTTGTTTTGATCGGAGTCGCCGTTTGTCGCCCAGTTTTTATCTCCATCAAAAGCATAAAGTGGTCTGACGTGTCATTGATAATAACATGACACGAATCAAATTCCATATTCAGAAAAATATTGTCGATCACCGTTGCTGTCGAGCTTACAACTCGAGTTGGAATACGACAAGCTGGGAGAAGGCCCAGCAAAAGACAAAGTGTCAAAAAATCAAAAGCCGAGGGTGAATAATATGTGGATAAAAGAGCATGACTAGCATTACTTATATCAATATTAAAACCCCCACTGTACATAATCTTCCGAATCCGCTCAATTGCGATCGAAGAAAACGCTTCCAGCTTACTTATGAAATGTTGCACCGAAGAGCTAGGTGGTCTATAAAACAAACAACACAACACTTTTTCATTACCAAAATCAAGCTCGACAACCAAAAACTCAAACAACATTTCTTCATACATAGAATCAAAATCCGAAACAATCCTGTAAGTAATATCATTATGAATAAAAAAACCAAGGCCTCCTCTCGATCTGTCATTCCTAGTCTTAGAAATAAAATTGTAACCGTTAATATTTGCTAGGTGACTAGTTGACTCATTTAAGAAAGTCTCACATACAGCTAATACATCAACTCGGTAGCATGGAAGGAACAAAGATAAATGGTCCAAACTACTCATCAACCCGCAACAGTTTAAACTCGTCAGCCTCACACTACCAGGAGAAACATGTCCGTTAATCTCATTAGGGAGTAAATATTTGTTAATAGGGAGGGATCTAATAGAAATATCATAATCATCATCCGAAAAACCACAATCTGCAGAAATTTTTATTAAATCTAATGGGTCTCTCTCAAAATCTCTCAACCTACTCGATGCCCCATCACCAGTAGAATTAATCATAATCATTTTGACTTACCAAACTGTCTGGTATCACTGGTGATACTCTGACCACAACTGTGACTTCTTGAAACTGAAACTACAACTACTTGTGACTATGACTACCTGTAGCTACTTGTGACTACAACTGCTTGCAACTGCAATTAAGGCTACTTTTGATGGGATTGTGACTACTTGCAACTTGTGACTGTGACTACTAAAGAGTGTGAATACTTATGAATGCAACTAATCAATTTTGTGGCTACTTGTGACTGCAAATGATACTACTTCTAGCTGCTTCTGCAACTACTTTCAATTATGACTGTGACTACTTCAACTACTGTGACTTGTGACTACAAATACTACTGCTACTTCTACTACTACACCTAGAACCACTGAATTAAATCAAAAGGTTTTAAGTGCATCCTGCTTGTTGAAATGGCATTGTGCATCTAGGTTGTCAGAAGGGCTTATCTACAATATCCTAGGAATGGCTAAGATTATCATCTGAAAATTTCAAAGAATGTTGACATTGAACTAAATCAAAAGACTATGTGAATCCAGTTGCTCAAATGGGTGTATTTACAATATCTTAGGAACTGTTAATGGTTGAAGTTTAAACTTTCAGGGAAAGTAGCAGGGGTTATTAGACTAAACCACAGTTCATATAATTATCCAGTATGATCATTCCCTATCTCTCCCATTATAAAAATCTGGACTGGGGTGCGAGTGCTCCAGAGAACGTAGAAACATAAGCGGCATCAGATCTTTTCACGGGTAGACAAGTCAGACGCAAAACAATCGGAAACAAGTGGAAACCCGCTATTAATAACTGCACAAAGAAGTGGGAGGAGCTTTTTGTTCGCACCAAGAACAAAGACCAGAAATGATCTGTGATAAGCTTACTGGATAATTATATGAACTGTGGACTAAACCAAAAGACACTAGATGCAACCAGGTTGTCAAAAAAATATATCTCCAACATCTCAGTAATGACTAAAAGACTAAATCAAAAGATACTAGGTGCATTCATGTTGTTAAAATGATGTGTACAATATCTCAGGAACAGTCAAGCATCTTAAGTTTCAGCTTTCAGAGAATACTAAGGGGGATGTTGAAATTAATCAAGAGACACTACCTGCATCCCAGTTGTAAAAGGGCATATCCATAAAATCTTGGGAATGGCTGATGGTATTTAGCACAAACTTTCAGGGAATGTGGAGAGGCAAATTGGACTAAATCAAAAGATACCATGTTCATCAAGGTTTTTGAAATTGCTGTGCAGTACTTCAGGAATTATAGGGCATTAAGTAAAAATTTTCAGCTTTGTTGAGGGAGGTGTTAACCTCCCTCAACCTTTAAGGGATATTGAAGTCAATAAAAAGACATTATGTGTCCAGGTTATCAGAATAATATGTTTTCCATACAACACCTAGCAAATGCTCACTGAGTCAGAAATAAAGAGAGTTGAGTGATGCCTTGAATATATTCATTCTCTTGTTCCATTTTCAATCATATGGTACACTTTGAACATCCTCCTAGGAGGATTCTTTTGAGTATATTATTGAGAAATAGTTGTTGAATCAAAATCTTAGTCCAAAAATCATTTCAAAGCAAGAGTCAAATTATTCCAAAGCCAAAAATCTGAAAGACTAGAGAAACATTCATTATATTAACCAATAATACAACTTTGGCAATCAAAAATGGACAGAAAAGAATGAAGAATCATATCAAACATAAAGATAACATATACTGGTATATTTGATTAAATAAACCCCAAAACAAGTCAAAATGAAATTTAATACTCAGATCAAACTTAAAAAAAAAATAAAATTACTCCAAACAGGAGTTTGACTACTGCCCCCTTCCCTAACCATAAAATTTCTAAAGCCTATTCCATCATTTGTGTTTACTGAAAACAGAATGTATTATGAACTTTGTTTTTTGTTTATAGCATTGAAAAATAAAAACATATAGTTAAATAGAATCTTAAATTGCTGAGATTTCAGGAATTAGTATCATTGTATGTTAAACATTCAGTTTCAGTCTAGGAGGAGGGGTGGTAGCAAAACTCCTGTTTGTAGCAACTTGTGTTCATTTTAAGTTTGATTTGAACATTTAATTTAGTTCTTACTTGTTTTAGGAATTATATATTGATCTATATTAGTACACATTAACTTTATATTCAGTGTGATTATTTACTTTAATTTCTGTTTGTTTTGGGCTTCATTTATTTGTTGTTAGTGATTTTATTTTTGAGTTACTATAGGACATCATTTCTGTTCATCTTAAGTTTAATATGGGTCTTTGCTTTTTTTTGAAAAATTTCTTTTTTTTAGAAACAAACCAATTACTTATTAAACCACCTGGCCACTTTATACTCTTTACTATGCATCTTTTACTTTTTTTCAGCTCTATAGGGACCTTCCCAGTACATTAAATTGAGGTTTTGGGGTTCTGATAATATTTAGATTTTTGGGGTTTTCTCTCTCCTTTATAGCATCCCCTTGTTGCTTGAACTTCTGATTGTTCCATATTTCCTGCTGTTTTATGGTGCCATATAGCCTTGCAGGGGTTGCCAATATGGTTACCTTTTTGTTATCTTTCTGAATTAGATATGGAAGCTTGTTTGGTATGCACCTAGTATACAAGGCAATGAGTGCTAGAAAAATGACTCCAGTTACAAAATTGCAAAGGCGTTGATTAAATCTGTTGGAATATCAAATGGGTAAATACTTGATTTTCTAAATTTTCGAAATTTCACTGTGACATCAGAGGGAGAAATTAAGGGTAAAGAGATGTTTGAAAATTTAGTTGGACTTGCGTCAGCAAAAACAGGGAGGCTTTGTCCAATTGAAGTAATAGGGATGTTCTTGTCTAGGTTTAGTCTAGGTCTAACACGTTAGTGGGTTATTTTTGACTTGTAGTCTTCTGTTTTTTTTTTCTCTATTACAGAGGGATTTTTACCATATGACTGTTTAGATTTGCTCTATAACCCATTGCTTGTACATCTCCAATTCCTTCAACCACTTATCTACTGTACATCCTTTGATTTTATGCACTAAAAATGCTCAATAGAGAATTAATGGAAGTTGTCTTCTCTTAATTCTTCCATAGTTAAATTAACTCACTAACAAGCTACACATATTAATTAACAAGCAAAGTGAGTTAACAAGTCATTTTCAACTTCTTTGTTTTCTATTTTTATTGCACAGGTAGTAGCCTAATCAATTGCCAACAGTTTTGTAGTTAAAATAACTTGCTATCATGTTAGACATAGTAATTAACAAGTAAAGCAAGTTAACAAGTTACTCACTTGTACTTTTTCATGTTGCAAGCCCTTTGCTCATCATGACACTTGAAATTCGGCAACATGTTTGGCTCCAGCAAGATCTGCTTGCAGCTGATACCTTAACCATAGACAACCTCTCTTGTTAATGAGTCAAGGTCTAACATGTTAGTGGGTTAGTTTTGACTTGTAGTCTTCTGTTTTTTTGTTTGCACAAGCAGTATTTAGGTGTCAGTATATGGAAATGCATTTAGAGTGGAGACAGGTGGTAATACCTTACTTTCCTAAAATGTTTAGCCAAACTGTAGGGTGATCTAGGAACTGCAGCTTTGGTTTCTTGTTAACTTATTAATTACTATCTATAACACATTAGCAAGTTAATTTTACTTTGGAACCATTGAGAGCAGACAACTTCAATTAGTTATTTTCGATTTTTTAGGGTTCTGATTTCATTGCAAAAATCTCAGTTGAGACAATATCTGGTAACATGTTTAAGGTGGACCCAGCTGGTATAATCATACCATTGTAAAATTTTGAACCAAACTGTAGAGAATCTAGAAACTGTGGCTTTGGTTGGTTTGCTTGTTTATGTTTTGCATTCTTTCCAATTCTTGTATTGCATATTCATTGCAAGGTATCCATCCTCTAAGCTTGTTACAGTCCAGTTTTTCAATTCACAATCCTTCTAATTATTGCAATCTTCCAAATGAAATATAAATGTGACCTTTAGCAGAAAGTTTCTTACCTAGATATACCACCCCTATACACATGTATATCCTTGCATCTTATACACTGAACATGCCCAAAAGAGAATTAATGGAAGTTTTCTTCTTTAGTTTAATTTTGCAGGAGAATTACAGATTCCAGTTCTATTAGATGAGTTCCATCCTCTGTTTCTTTCTTTGAGCTTGACTAATGTGACTCAATCTATCAGCATGTTCCTCTGACAATTTGTTTGCTTGTTTATTTCTTTTGTTGTTCTCTTGTTTTTGCAAGGCGAGATCTACTAGTATACTTTATATAAGATTCTTTTGCCAGAGACAAAACATTTTGTTCATTATTGGTCAAGTGCTTACATTTTACCTGTACAGCATTTCTACCTTGGTCACCTTTGCCAACTGAATATTTGGGTTGCATAGACTGATGAGCTTTATCCAGGTGATGTTTGTCTTGTGTTGATGTCTAGCATGGCGCTTCTCCATATTGTATATTTTCATCTTTTGTAATGCCCATAAATTTGCTTTCACAATTAGCTTTCACCATAAGGATAAAACAAACTTATAATTACCATTCCTGAATCAGCATCAAATGGCGATTTCTTCTCACTTAATGGTGTTTTTTTTTTCAAATAGACATTACATTTTTTTTAAATGTTTATTTGAATATATGTAATTGTTGATTTAGAAATACAATTTGGAAGTAATCAGATGTTTGGAAGTGATAAAAAAATTGCTCTCAAATTTATGCAACACCCAATTAAACTTAAAAAAAGACAAGACAAAAAATACTTACTAATTAAAAAGAACAATATAGTGTAAAATATTGAAGTGGCTCCATATTTTTTTTTTTTTTTTTTTAATTGGCACCCTTGGGTTTTGTGGCCTGATAGGACAATCTAAATAGGTCATAAGATTAGAGTCTTAATTTTGGAAACATTTTTTGTCTTTTTCATGAGAGAAGATCAGTTAGTATTTCTCAGTATGTAACACTTATGATAGCTTTCGTCATTTTTTTTTCATCCTGAGTGGGCCAATCTTTAAAATCTAAATCATGTTGCCAAGCACTGATCAAGCTTTGATTTCACTACTTCCTGTTTTTTGTTGGTAATGTTTCCATTGTTCATCATGAGATTTAGAATACAAAATAAAATTAATTCACAAAGTAGCAAAACCATTAATAGTGAAATTGATTGTGTTTTGTTTCTCAGTCTATCAAAAAGAAATTTTAATAGTAAACCAAAGATGGTGGCGAATGGAGACCCAGCAAAGCATACACCTGACACAAATTGAACTTATTTAACAACTTTCAATTAAGCTTTATCTAGGTATATTTAATATTTAAATAATAATTTGTTCATATTAAGTAAACTTTTGATGATTCTTTTTGGTAACAACAGAAATATGTGTCTGCTTTTATAAACAATTTTGGTCAATCTGTAGCCTTGGAACAAACTTCAATGTTAAAAATCAATTCTCTTTAAGGTATGACAACCTAGCAGATTTGTATGCTGTTGTAAATACTTTACAGTGCTTAGAAAAAGCTTACATCAAAGACTGTGTTGCTGCAAAGGAATATACTGCAGCATGTTCAAAATTATTGGTACAGTATAAAGCAGCATTTCAGCAAGTCAGAAGTGATGAGTTTCCAAGCATTGACATTTTTTCAAAAAGGTTTAGAGTAAGTCTGTCTCTCTCTCTCTCTCTCTCTCTCTCTCTCTCTCTCTCTCTCTCTCTCTCTCTCTCTCTTTCTCTCTCTCTCTTTCTCTCCATCCTTCTCTCTCTCTCCTTCTCTGCCTCTCCCCTTCTCTCCCCCTCCTTCTCTCCTCTCTCTCTCTTCTATCTTTCTCACTCTCAATACATTTTGGTTTTCAGTAAAGTGCAAATGATAATCTTGTTTTGTGGAGGGTTTGATAGGGAAAGGAGCACCACACTTATTTACAGTGATTTCTGTTAGTTTTAATTTTGAATTCATTTCTTGTTGTAAGTATCATATTTTCTTTCATGGTAATTCCTATTTGTAAATTTTTACATCAGCTAATTTATTAAAAAAAAGTATGTGATTAATTTAAGAGCATGTTCTTTAAGTTTTCTAAAAAAATTTCTTTGTGTAACTACCACATGGTAATTTATTAAAAAAAACCTGCACACATATCTAATTCGCTTCTTTGGCATCAAAAAGCAAATGGGTATACATGCAGATATATTGCAAGTATATACCATATGGGCCCTTTTGCCAGCCTCGAAGTCAAATGATGTATATGTTACTTTCAAAATGTCACATGAAAGCAAAAATAATATTTTTATACTTTTTGCACTAACAATTAGATAAAAACTAAGATAAAAAACCTTAAAACACTAGTGTAGGTAATTAATGTAGCTTCATTTTACATTTTTTCTTTTTTTTTCCCCAAAAGTTGCTGGTCTCCTAAGCAGCAGAACCAAATATTCCTGAAAACATGACACCAGTTGTTTAAGATCCACTAGAATAATTTTTTTTTCCGCTTCAGTTGATTTTTGAAAAATAGCATGAGATAAACCCTTTTCTTTTGGGTAAGATGATAGAATTCTGCCCCAATAACCAACAATATGATGATGAAGATCTGTATACTTAATATTCAAAGACTAAAGTACTCAACAGTGGCGCAAAGTCCCAAAAACAAAATGAAGATACATACAAAAGTATTATTAAAATTTAAGGGAAAGGATTTTTTTTCAATGAAAACCCTGAAAACGGTATTTTTAAAAATCTAAAGCAATGTAGTTACCCCACCTTGTCCACTCTTTGGCACCGTTAGTAGCAAAACAATAAAGTATTTAAAAGTAAATAGTTTTCTGGAAAAGACGCAGATGGTAGAATGCATTGATAATTACTAAATCATATACTACGCGTTCATGGATTGAATGCCTATTCCAGTTTTGTTCCAACTCTATGTGAAACCCTGGAAGGGTTTTTCCCAAGTAAAGCCCTAGAAATTGACACGTTGCAGAGTTGTAGTTTTATGGACAAAGTATGAGAATTAGCTTAGAATAGTTTTAATGTGTTATTTTTGCTCTGTTGAGCAATGGCCTGTGATATTTACACCAAATTTCGGATCAGTGGCTAGGTGAGGAGCCACTGTATGGAAGTGAAACTTGGACCGTGGAAGCTACTAATATTGAAGCAACAAAAGTATTTTTATAAAAGTTTCCTAAGGAGAATTTTGGGCGTTCGTGTTACAAACAAGGTCTTGAATAAATAGGCCTGAAAGCAATATTTTCAAAACTACAACATAAAAGAAATTATGAAGAAACACCTGCTTCATAGGTTTGGCAATCAAACAGGATGTGTTGGATACTTGGATATTTTCTCCAGTTACTAGCCTTTTAAGCAACGAGAGATATTGTGCCACCAAAGTGCCTATTTCTGCCATTTTGTGCTCCAAAACTAACATTCTTTCTCAATTAGAGTAAAATATTATGAAGTAAAAATTATGAGATAGCCAATCAGTTTAGCACTTCCAAATAGCTATTTATGTAGCCTACTATTCTGAATGGCCATGCGTCCATTTGATGATGCATCCTTTAACATACTTGTGGTCTGTACAGAATGAATGGCTTTTAATGACTGAGCAGAATTTTGACGACTGTAAAGTACTGCATAGGTGCACATACAAGTTTTCAGGGGGTGGAGGTAGTTTTCTATTTTTTTTTGGGGGGGGGGGTGGCTTTATAGAATGTGATTTTTGAGCCTTAAATTTCCAAGCAAGGTTGAAGGGGTGAAATTTACTTTCTAATATCCCTTTGTTCGAAGGATTTTATTTGGATTGAATGTGCGATATATGTGCTAAAGTAATTTTTAATGAAAAGAATAGTTTTTAAAAATAGTAGCAGTGTGCCAAAAATTTTGGTAAATCAAATGTACCTAATTGTATAACAACATATATGCCAAATGTATACAGTTTAAAGTTACATATCAAGAGCTGTTAGCATAAGAAAAGTTGTAATATTTTATAAAAAAAAAACAGGAGGGGGGGGGTAATCTTGATCAGAATTAACAAAGACGGCCCAGTTATGTAAATAAACAACCCCTATATTTACAGGTTTATGCAAAACTAGGCCCTTAGTGAAAACCACCGCACAATTAGGTTTTTTTTTCATTTTGAATTCATATACTGTATATTATTATTTTTTAAATAAATCTGAGATGAAAGTGTCTTGGTTGTGCTCGGACTGTACACCAACTTTAGAAATTTCCGTTTGATTACATCTTTGGAGACTTATTGTGTTTTATTCCCTTTTTTGTATCTTGCCCTAATGTTTTTATGATTTTTTTGATTTTTTTTTGATTTTTTTATTAACAAATGGGTCACAAAAAAACAACAACATACAAATCTCCATATAATGCTAACAAACAAAACTGCATATAATACCAACAATATCAAAATAGATTCAGGTAATAATAATTTTTACTGTCACAGTTTCTGTTTTTTACCGGTTTTCGGTTTTTAACAAAGTATACAGTAACCATGACAGAAATATTTTTCTGACTTGAACATATTTTGATAGGACCTTTGAAAATGGCACAAAGCTGCAATAACTATGACTTTTCCTTTGTATGAACAATAGAAAAAAATGATGTCTTTTGTGCAAATCTGTGTCATATTATGCTTTACTATTTTTACTACTACTACTAACAACTCACTGCAGCACCAAGCCACCTGAGGCCAACACAGCTACGCATGCTCCTCCTCCCTCCTAATATATTCAAAACCTCCCTCTTTACACCTTCCCTGGAAGTTCCCATTTCCCTTAAATCTTTCTTTACGACATCCTCCCGCTCCAACCGTGAACGACCTGCTGCCCCATTAGCCCTAGATTGTTGGCCGAAAAGGCCTATACTTTACTTCACTAAAAGTAAAACAGTTCTAAAAGTGTTATTTTTTTCAGTGGAATAACTTGTCTTTCGAAATGTATACTAGTAAGTAAGGGTAAGTGATTTCATTTTGATCATATAATTTTATTTTGATCATAAAAGCTGTCAGCCATAGGGATCGTGTAAATAGACGTTTAGCCATTGACAAGAATAAAAAGGATCATCTGGATTTATGTTAACAATTGTGTATGAAAGTATAATTTGAAGCTCTTCATCTATTTAAACTTCACTGTGGGTATATTCCACTCGACCATAATGATAAGAATCTCAAAGAGGTCTATTACCCCAGGTTCCTATTATTCCATGTGGGTCTTTTATTCTATATTTGTTGAAGGCTGTTAGAGAGAGATAAATTTATTGAACAACATTATACCTAAATTTTATAGAAAGGAGATAGAGAGGCAACTCAAAAGTATAATCATGTTAAAAAACCATTGTCATGAGTTAAAACTCCAGTAAAGGTGTAGCTGGGATTCCATTTTGAAGGTAAACCAGATGAAGTGGTGTCATTCATGGGGGGTTTTGACCCTGCCTCTCTCCCATTTTGAAAACACCTCTTTGGGGTATTTCCATTGAAAAATGCTTTTTTTTGGTATCTTCATTGAAAAAAAAATAACAAATTAGGTGCTCCCTAGATTTGATTAATACATTATGTCCTGACTCTAAATTTTCATTAATTAATGCCACCCATGTGAAGTTAGAAGGTGGGATTTAGTACATAGATTTTCCCTGTACTTGATTTAATTTTCGTTTGTCCCTACTGTCAATGTTCTTCTTCTTCTATTTAACAGCAGGCGGGCTTTTCAGTATTACTATTTAGCCCTTTGCCTTTTGCTTCACTCTGTGGGCTACAGAGCTACTGGCTTGATTGCCTCATATTTATTAGATATTTTCAGATATCTTTCAGGAGATCTTTCGACTCTAGGAGTTCAAATATAAGATGATAGATGTCAATTTCTATGCTCTGTGTGCAGGTATAGTTGGCTAGGCTCTTAGCTGATAGTGGGATTTTGTGGTGTTTGAAGTATTTTAACAGTTTACAAAGCAAGGTATGTTGTGCAGACGTCAGCATATTACATTCAAATAGGCAATGGTCAATTGTTTCATTATTCATATTACAATGCCTGCGAAGAGGGGACAGGGGAATTGAGCCACTTGAATTAGAAAGCTTATATGAGAATGCAAGGAAATTTAGTCCATTTGTTCCAGAACGAATTCTATTATAAATTTTAGAAAGATACTTATTGGGAAAGGGGGAAAGGATAGGATTATTCTTATTAAAATTAATATCTGATAGTCTCCATCGGTAAATATCTCTAATGGGGATTGGTCTCCCACTTGGCTGGTCAATATTTATAGCATTTTTTGCTATTTCATCAACCTGATGATTACCACTTATACCAGAGTGGCTAAGAATGTACTGAAAGTAAGTTTCTATGCCACTTGAAGCAAGATTATCAATAATACTGAGACAATGATAAGTGTCAATGTCCAACTTATATTGAGGAGCTGAGGCCAGCAACTCAAGGCTTGATAAAGAGTCGGAATAGATGATAATATTATTCGAATTTTCAATCAAAGGTTGGTTTTGCTTAAGGTGTTCTAATACCATGATTATGGCATTTAACTCAGCAGACATTATAGATAAATTATTAAATAATCTCTCACCCATTGCAATTTTCAGGTGAGGAAGGAAAACACCACTTGCAACCTTCTCATCCATTTTTGACCCACCAACAAATATTTGGAAGTGATTTTTATAGGTAATTGTATTAAGTTCTGCAAATTTTTTCTCAACAAAAGCAATGGGGGTTAAATCTATATTCCATTTTGAAAATTCAGTATTTATTATGGGAAATGACCAATTCCATGGAGGGGATCGGGGGAAAGTAAGTGCAATAGACTTTGCTGGTACAGGGAACTTCTTTTGAATCTTGGCAAACTCATCTGCAATACCTCTATACATGGCTGGGTTTCTTAACCAATTATGTAATGTTTGTGAGCTATTTGATTCAATTTTTGTAAGATATTTTATCAAGAGAAAGCTACGTCTCTCCCTTATTGTTGTTAATCCACTCTCCATAAGTAGAAACTTGGTGCTTGTGGGTTTCCTAAGACCAAATATGAGACGTATTATATCATTTTGTGTTGTTTCAATTTTTTGCATCTGGGTCTTTGCGCATGCACCATAGACAATGAGCCCATAGTCAATATGGGGTCTTATATGTGATTTATAAAACTGGAGTAAGGTTTTCACCTTACAACCCCAGGGTGTGGAAAGAAGTCTTTTTAGTATATTTGCTTTTCTATAGCATTTTTTTATTGTGTTTGAAATGTGGAGGTGGAAATCAAGTTTTTGGTCAAGCATGAGACCTAGGTAATTAATATTATTATCTTCTGGAATAGTTGTTTTATTTAGAGTTAGTTTTGCATTAACATGGATTCGCTTCCTGTGAAATTGGATTATTTTTGACTTGGTGGGTGCAATGGGTAAATCTGAATGTTGAGAGATTTTTTCAAACTGGAAAAGTGACTTTTGCAGATTTGACTGTGCTATCTGAAAGGTGTTGCCAGATGACCATAGCACCAGATCATCAGCATATTGTAGATTCGTGTGGGGTAGGTTCATGTCCCAGAGATATAGGGCAAAAAGGAGGCAACTGAGGACTGCTCCCTGAGGTAGGCCTTTGGATATTGTCATTTGGGGTGAAGAGGATGAACCAAAACAAACAATTAAAATTCGCAATTCTATGAAGGATTTAATAAAGGATACTAGCTTATGAGTACTCCAAGGTTTGCAAGTTTATTTAAAAGGATTTGGTGGTTCACATTGTCATATGCTCCTTCAAAATCTAGGAAAGCTGCCACTAGGATATTATTTTTTGAGAGAGATTCATTTATTGCATTTGTTAGCAAAATGAAAGCATGTGTTGAGGAGTGGTATTTCCTGAATCCAGTTTGAGTGTGTGGGATCATGTTATTTTTCTCAACAAACCAGAAGAGTCTGTGATAAATCATTTTTTCCATTATTTTCCCCATCACAGGTGTAATCATTATGGGCCTATAAGACTCAGGGTTATCTTTTGGTTTATTTTTCCTTAGGATTGGTATGAGGGACGAACATTTCCATATATTGGGGAACCTAGAAGATGCCCAAGCATGATTATAACAATTTAGCAGTTCTTGTTTGTATGAAAGTGTGAGATTCTTTATCCATATAGGGTGTATATTGTCATAGCTACTGCTAGTTTTGGACCTAATATGATGTATTGCATTATTCAATTCCTGGATTGAAAATGGATTAGTTATGTACTCGGAACCTGGGGGTGGTTGGTAACTAGGGTTCATAGGAATTGTGGACAGCTTGCTTTGATAATTTGATGTTAGCTTATTAACAAAAAGAGTTGCAAATAGGTTAGCCTTTTCATTATCATTGTCATAATGGGTATTATTATGTATAAGCTCATACAGGAGTGGGTTGGGAGAAGTCTTTTTCCCACATATGTGGCTTATGACTTTATGTATAATTGGCTCATTTGTTTCTCTGGAGAGATTATTTGCAAAATTATTCCAGTATTTATATTTAGCATCTATTATAGTCCTTTTTAGATTAGATTCTGCTTGTAATTTTTTTAAATATGTAGTAGGTGTTGGTTTTTTAATGAATTCGGTCCTAGCTGCCTTTTTTATCCTCCATTTATTTAGGCACTCATTTGTCCACCATGCTTTAGGAATTTGTTTAGGGAATGTTTTCTTAGGTGTTGTCCTGGGGATAGCATGATTAGCTGTATTTATTAAAAAAGATGTCAATGCTTCAGCATGTTTGTCAACTGTTGTGTTAGAAATGCATGAAATTTGGGTGAAACTTGTAATTTCATCATTTAGCTCATTTTGGAACATAGACCAATTTGCTTTAGTATTGATATATTTGGATGTATGAGATAAAGTTTCAGCAGGTTCATTTAGGGAGCAAACTATAGCAAAGTGGTCTGTACATAGACTATCAATTTTATTTATGTAAATTTTGTTCAAAAAATTTGAAGACACAATTTGTAGGTCAATTGTGGAGAAATTGCCACTTTTGGGGTTGAAATAAGTATTCAGGTTTGGAGGGGTAGCAACAACTAATTCATTATTATTTGAAGTCATATGCTCAATAAATTTACCAGCTTTATTTGCTGGTTTATTCCCCCACAAAAGGCTGTGGGCATTGAAATCTCCACAAATAATGATATTTTTTAACATATTAGAATTATTTATATAATTAAAGAAATCCTTGGCATCTGTAGTTTTTAAAATAGTGTTATAATAGATTATTATTTATGTTTTTAAATTATTAAGACAAACACTTATACAAATTACATCAACATCATTTTCAAAATCTGGAAAATTGATTCCACAAAATTTTATTTTATTATTAACTAATAAAGCTACACCACCTCCTTTTCTCTCTGAAGATCTATCCTTTCTCAGGATAGTATATCCCAGAGACTTAATTTGTTGATTTTGGGTTAAATGAGTTTCTTGGAGGCAAACAATATTAATTGAATTATTATTCATAAATGACGTTAGTTCATTTAGCTTATATTCTGTGAGTGATCTTACATTCCATTGGAGTATTGATAAATGTTGTGTTGTTGATTTATTCTTCATATGAATGTGTATCAATGTTCAGCTTTGTTAAGAGTAAAGCAAGATCTTTTTTTGCTTGAATGATCATATCATCTGGGATGTAAATTTTTGCCAATTCTGCAATAATTTTTGTTTTCTGTAGTTGATATATGTTCATGGCCTGAACTGCATTACAGTTTAGAATGAATAAGCATATATTTGGGGATTGCATTTTTGGTAGTGCATCCTGTTTGTTGGTTAATGGATTAATTCCTGGTAGTGTTTCTGGTTTGTTTCTTCTTGGGAGGGAGGGCCAGGCTGGCCTCATCTCCCCGGACAAGGAGGCTTGGTGGCTTGGTGATTGCTTCTGATAGGGATTTGAGCTAGGGGGCTTAGAAGATGGTGTTTTATATGGGGTGCTTGATGCATTGGGGGCATTTGACTTTGGGGTTTCGGTTGGTTTCATTACAGGCTTTATTTGGTATTGTTGGGCAGCATTTGCTTCCATGGCTGCAAAGGGGTATGGGATTGCCTTCTCTGTTGATATTTGAAGTGTTAGAGCTCTTTTCTTGTATGCAGGGCATAATGATTTATTTGTAGATTCATGTGGGCCTTTGCAATTGATGCATGTAGGCTGAGTGTTGTTGCAAGTTGTCAGCTCTTTAGGATGGAAAGATTTACAATTACTACACTCTTGGAGAATTTCATTGCATTTGTTTGTTGTGTGTCCCAGTTTGAAACACTTCTGACACTGAATAGGCTTAGGTTTGTATTCCTTGTGTGGTTTGATTTGCCCAAATAGGAATAATTTTTCTGGGATATCAATTTTATCCTTCAGTGTGAATAAGAAGGATCTACTAGTTTTTAGGCCATTAGAGTTGGGTTTTCCAAGTTGGGTAACATCCTCAACTGGGATTGTGTTTCCAGCCCTATCTGAAAGGCCTTCTTTTAACTCCTGAGTAGATATCTCTGGGGGACCATTATAAACTACTATTTTTGTTGGTGAGTGTTTTGGGTTCCAATTAGATGCAATAATTGGGGTATTCAGAAGGGATTTAAGGTTAATTATTGTATCTGCTGATTTCTGCTCTTCTACAGCTATTAGCAGAGATCCATCACGGTTAATGTTAAGAGAGAACATTGATTTTAGCAATTTAAAAATTGCAACTCTTATTGTAGTGATCATTTTTATTTCAAAGGGGGTAGTGGGAGTAATTTTAAGGTAAATTCCTAAGTTTTTGGAAGGAGGATCTTGGGCAGGGAGAGGGGAAATGCTTTTAATTGGGGAGATTTTTTTCCTTTTTTTAGAACTTCTAGAGAGGACCTCTTGAAACACATTATCATCATTTATGGTTACATTAGCCCCCACACTTATCATTTTTCTATTCTCCAAATTGGAGCTATCATTAGAACTTTGAGATAGGGTGCTTGACCAGCCAGGATGGTTATCTTTTACTATGACACTTTCACTGGAATTTGTTTTGGGATCTGGGGTGACATTTTTTTTTTTGATGACTTCTGAACATTGCCTATTGAAA
Source organism: Artemia sp. Qi Xiang Cuo (assembly GCF_049724085.1). NCBI lineage: Eukaryota > Metazoa > Arthropoda > Branchiopoda > Anostraca > Artemiidae > Artemia > Artemia sp. Qi Xiang Cuo. The sequence goes on from NC_142805.1 coordinate 44,656,156, forward strand.
AAAGATTTAAACACAAAATAAAACTAAAACAAGAAGAGAAAATAGATGATATCAATCCGTCTGCACTATAATAAGGGGAGGATAAACACCACAGTATAGCCCTGGGGATGAGTTGAGCAGAATTGGTTTAGTACAACAGCTGATTAGAAGAGATAATAATCATAAGAAAATATATTTCGATTTTCTTATAAAGGTTGCTGTTGTGTTGTGTTCTTATAAAGGTTGCTGTATGCATAAAGGCATTTTCCTTAATTCTTCTTCTTCTTCTAATTCACAGCAGGCGGGCTATTCAGTTAGTACTATTTAGCCTTTTTCTTTTTGCTTCACTCTGTGGTCTACAGAGCTACTGGCTTGGTCGTCTCTTATTTATTAGATATTCTCAGATATCTTTCAGTAGATCTTTTGACTCAAGGAGTTCAAATATAAGATGATAGATATCGATTTCTGTGGTCTGTGTGCAGGTATAGTTGGCTAGGCTCTTGACTGATAGTGAGATTTTGTGGTGTTTGAAGCATTTTAACAGTTTACAATTCAAGGTATGTTATGCAGACGTCAGCATATTACATTCAAATAGGCAATGGTCAATTGTTTCATTATTCATATTACAATGCCTGCAAAGAGGGGACAGGGGAATTGAACCACTTGAATTAGAAAACTTATATGAGAATGCAAAGAAATTTAGTCCATTTGTTCCAGAACGAATTCTATGATAAATTTTAGAAAGATACTTATTGGGAAAGGGGGGAAGGATAGGGTCAATCTTATTAAAATTAATATCTGATAGCCTCCATCGGTATATACATTGAATTGGGATTGGTCTCCCACTTGGCTGGTCAATATTTATAGAATTTTTTGCTATTTCATCAACCTGATTATTACCACTTATGCCAGAGTGGCTAGGAATGTACTGAAAATAAGTTTTTATGACACTTGAGCAAGATTATCTATAATACTGAGACAATGATAAGTGTCAATGTCCAACTTATATTGAGGAGCTGAGGCTAGCAACTCAAGGCTTGATAGAGAGTCGGAATATATGATAATATTTTTTGAATTTGCAATAAAAGGTTGGTTTTCCTTAAAGTGTTCTAATGCCATGATTATTGCATTTAACTCAGCAGACATTATAGATAAATTATTATATAATCTGTCGCCCATTGTAATGTTCAGGTGAGGAAGGAAAACACCACTTGCAACCTTCTCATTCATTTTTGACCCATCAACAAATATTTGGAAGAGATTTTTATAGGTAATTGTTTTAAGTGCTTCAAATTTTTTCTGCACAAAAGCATGGGAGGTTAAATATTTAGTCCTCTTTGAGAAGTCAGTATAGAGTAGGGGACTGGGCCAATTCCAGTGGGGGGGAGTGGGGGAAAGTAGGTGCACTAGTCTTTGCTGGTACGGGGAACTTCTTCTGAATCTTGGCATACTCATCTGCTATGCCTCTATACATGGCTGGATTTTTTAACCAATTATGTAGTGTGTGTGAGCTATTTGATTCAATTTTTGTAAGATGTTTTGTCATGACAAAGCTACGTCTCTCCCTTATAGTTGTTAATCCACTCTCCATAAGCAGAAACTTGGTGCTTGTGGGTTTCCTAAGACCAAATATGAGACGTATTATATCATTTTGTGTTGTTTCAATTTTTTGCATCTGGGTCTTTGCACATGCGCCATATAGTCAATATGGGGTCTTATATGTGATTCATAAAACTGGAGTAAGGTTTTCTCCTTACAGCCCCAGGGTGTGGAAAGAAGTCTTTTTAGTATATTTGTTTTTCTATAGCATTTTTTTTATTGTCTTTGAAATGTGGAGGTGGAAATTAAGTTTTTGGTTAAGCATTGAGACCTAGGTAATTAATATAATTATCTTCTGGAATAGTTGTTTTATTTAGAGTTACTTTTGCATTAACATGGATTCTTTTCCGGTGAAATTGGATTATTTTTGACTTAGTGGGTGCAATGGGTAAATCTGAATGTTGAGGGAATTTTTCTAACTGGAAAAGTGACTTTTGCAGATTTGACTGTGCTATCTGAAAGGTGTTGACAGATGACCATAGCACCAGATCATCAGCATATTGTAGATTTGTGTGGGGTAGGTTCATGTCCCAGAGATATAGGGCAAATAGGAGGCAACTGAGGACTGCTCCCTGAGGTAGGCCTTTGTTTATTGTCTTTTGGGGTGAAGAGGCTGAACTAACACAAACGATGAAACTTCGCACTTCTATGAAGGATTTAATAAAAGATACTAGCTTAGGGGGTACTCCAAGGTTTGCAAGTTAGTTTAAAAGGATTTGGTGGTTCACATTGTCATATGCCCCTTCAAAATCTAGGAAAGCTGCAACTAGGACATTATTTTTTGAGAAAGATTCATTTATTGCATTTGTTAGCAAAATGAAAACATCTCTTAAGGAGTGGTGTTTCCTGAATCCAGTTTGAGTGTGAGGGATCATATTATTTTTTCCAACAAACCAGAGGAGTCTGTGATAGATCATTTTCTCCATTATTTTCCCCATCACAGGAGTAATCATTATGGGCCTATAAGACTCAAGGTTATCTTTGAGTTTATTTTTCTTTAGGATTGGTAGGAGGGATGAACATTTCCATATATTGGGGAACATAGAAGATGCCCAAGCGTAATTATAACAATTTAGCAGTTCTTGTTTGTATGAAGGTGTGAGATTCTTTATCCATGTAGGGTGTATATTGTCATAGCTGCCACTAGTTTTGGTCCTAATATGATGTATTGCATTATTCAATTCCTGGATTGAAAATGGATTAGTTATGTGCTCGGATCCTGGGCGTGGTTGGTAACTTGGATTCATAGGAATTGGGGACAGTTTGCTTTGATTATTTGATGTTAGCTTATTAACAAAAAGAGTTGCAAATAGGTTAGCTTTTTCATTATCATTGTCATAGTGGGCATTATTATGTATAAGCTCATACAGCAGTGGGTTGGTGGAAGTCTTTTTCCCACAGATGTGGCTTATGACTTTATGTATAATTGGCTCATGTGTTTCTCTGGAGAGATTATTTGCAAAATTATTCCAGTATTTATATTTAGCATCTATTATAGTCCTTTTTTGATTAGATTCTGCTTGTAATTTTTTTAAATATGTAGTAGGTGATGTTTTTTTTTATGAATTATGTCCTAGCTGCCTTTTTTATTCTCCATTTATTTAGGCACTCATTTGTCCACCATGCTTTAGGAATTTGTTTAGGGAATGTTTTCTTAGGTGTTGTCCTTGGGATAGCATGATTAGCTGTATTTATTAGTAAAGATGTCAAAGCTTCAGCATGTGTGTCAACTGTTGTGTTTGAAATGCATGAAATTTGGGTGAAACTTGTAATTTCATCATTTAGCTTATTTTGGAACATAGACCAATTTGCTTTAGTGTTGATATTTTTGGAGGTATGAGATAAAGTTTCAGCAGGTTCATTTAGGAAGCAAACTGTAGTAAAGTGGTCAGTACATAGACTATCTATTTTATTTATGTAAATTTTATCCAACAAATTTAATGACACAGTTTGTAGGTCAATTGTGGAGAATCTGCCACTTTTGGGGTTGAAATATGCATTCAGGTTCGGAGGGGTAGCAACAGCTAATTCATTATTATTTGAAGTCATATGCTCAATGAATTTACCAGCTTTATTTGCTGATTTATTCCCCCACAAAAGGCTGTGGGCATTGAAATATCCACAAATAATGATATTTTTTAACATATTAGAATTAATTATATAATTAAAGAAATCCTTGGCATCTGTAGTTTGGCCATTAGGGTTATAAAAGCTTATTATGTAGGTTTTTAAATTATTCAGCCAAACACTGATACCAATTGCATCAACATCAACATCATTTTCAAAATCTGGAAAATTGATGCCACAAAATTGTATATTATTCTTAACTAATAAAGCTACCCCACTTCCTTTTCTCTCTGAAGATCTATCCTTTCTGAGGATAGTATATCCCAGAGACTTAATTTGTTGATTTTGGGTTAAATGAGTTTCTTGGAGGCAAGCAATATTAATGGAATCATTATTCATAAAAGATATTAGTTCATTTAGCTTATTTTCTGTGAGTGACCTTACATTCCACTGGAGTATTGATATATGTTGAGTTGTTGATTTATTCTTCATATGACTGTGCATCAATGTTCAGCTTTGTTAAAAGTAAAGCAAGATCTTTTTTGCTTGAATGAGCATATCATCTTGGATGTAGATTTTTGCCAATTCTGCAATGATTTTTGTTTTCTATAGTTGATGTATGTTCATGGCCTGAACTGCATTACAGTTTAGAATGAATAAGCATATATTTGGGGATTGCATTTTTGGTTGTGCATCCTGTTAGTCGGTTAAGGGATTAATTCCTGGTAGTGTTTCTGGTTTGTTTCTTCTTGGGAGGGGGGGGGGCCAGGCAGACCTCATCACACTGGACAAGGAAGCTTGTTGGCTTGGTGATTCCTTCTGATAGGGATTTGAGCTAGGGGGCTTAGAAGATGGTGTTTTATATGGGGTGCTTGATGCATTGGCGGCGTTTGACTTGGGGGTTTTGGTTGGTTTCGTTAAAGGCTTTATTTGGTATTGTTGAGCAGCATTTGCTTCCATTGCTGCAAAGGGGTATGGGCTGGCCTTCTCTGTTGATATTTGGAGTGTCAGAGCTCTTTTCTTGTATGCAGGGCATAATGATTTATTTGTAGATTCATGTGGGCCTTTGCAATTGATGCATGTAGGCTGAGTGTTGTTGCAGGTTGTCAGCTCTTTAGGATGGAAAGCTTTACAATTACTACACTCTAGGAGAATTTAATTACATTTGTTTGTTGTGTGTCCCAGTTTGAGACACTTCTGACACTGGATAGGCTGAGGTTTGTATTCCTTTTGTGGTTTGATTTGCCCAAATAGGAATAATTTTTATGGGATATTAATTTTTTCCTTCAGTGTGAATAAGAAGGATCTACTAGTTTTTAGGCCATTAGAGTTAGGTTTGCCAAGTTGGGTAACATCCTCAACTGAAATTGTGTTTCCAGCCCTATCTGAGAGCCCTTCTTTTAACTCCTGAGTGGATATCTCTGGGGGAACATTATAAACTACTATTTTTGTTGGTGATTGTATTGGGTTCCAATTAGATGCAATAATTGGGGTATTCAGAAGGGATTTAGGTTAATTATTGTATCTGCTGATTTCTGATCTTCTACAGCTATTAGCCGAGATCCATCACGGTTAATATTAAGAGAGAACATTGATTTTAGCAATTTAAAAATTGCAACTCTTATTGCAGTGATCATTTTTATTTCAAAGGGGGTAGTAGGAGTAATTTTAAGGTAAATTCCTAATTTTTTGGAGGGAGGATCTTGGGCAGGGAGAGGGGAAATGCTTTTGATTGGGGAGATTTTTTCCTTTTTTTAGAGCTTCTAGAGTGGACCTCTTGAAACTCCTTATCATCATTTATGGTTACATTAGCCCCTACACTTATCCTTGTCCTATTCTCCGAATTGGAGCTATCATTTGAACTTTGAGATAGTGTGCTTGACCAGCCAAGATGGGTATCTTTCACTATGGCACTTTCATTGGAATTTGATTTGGGATCTGGGAGGACTTTTTTTGGAGGACTTCTAAACATTGCCTATTGGAAAAAGCTTTAAACAAAAAAAAACAACTAAAACAAGAAGGGAAAATAGAATGATATCAGACCGTCTGCACTATACTATGGGGAGGAGAAACATCACAGTATAGCCCTGAGGATGAGTTGAGCAGGATTGGTTTGGTACAATTGCTGATTAGAAGCGATAATAATTCACAAGAAAAATTGACTTAAAAAAATTTAAAAACGTGCATAAGCAAATTTTGATGGTTCAGTACAACTGCTGATTCTTTTTCTTCTTCTTCTTCTAATTCTCGTCATCCCGTAACAGAATTCTTCTTCTTCTTCTAATTCACAGCAGGCGGGCTATTCAGTTGATACTATTTAGCCCTTTTCTTTTTGCTTCACTCTGTGGGCAACAGAGCTACTGGCTTGGTTGTCTCTTACTTATTAGATATTCTCAGATATCTTTCAGTAGATTTTTCGACTCAAGGAGTTCAAATATAAGATGATAGATATCAATTTCTGTGCTCTGTGTGCAGGTATAGCTGGCTAGGCTCTTGGCTGATAGTGAGATTTTGTGGTGTTTGAAGCATTTTAACAGTTTAGAAAGCAAGGTATGTTGTGCAGACGTCAGCATATTACATTCAAATTGGCAATGGTCAATTGTTTCATTATTCATATTACAATGCCTGCTAAGAGGGGACAGGGGAATTGAACCACTTGAATTAGAAAACTTATATTAGAATGCAAGTAAAATTAGTCAATTTGTTCCAGAACAAATTCTATGATAAATTTTAGAAAGATACTTATTGTGAAAGGGGGAAAGGATAGGATTAATCTTATTAAAATTAATATCTCATAGTCATCATCAGTAAATATCTCTAATTGGGATTGGTCTCCCTCTTGGCTGGTCAATATTTATTGCATTTTTTGCTATTTCATCAACCTGATGATTACCACTTATGCCAGAGTGGCTGGGAATATGCTGAAAATAAGTTTTTATGCCACTTGAAGCAAGATTATCTATAATACTGATTATCTATAATACAGTGTCAATGAGCAACTTATACTGAGGAGCTGAGGCCAGCAACTCAAGGCTTGATAGAGAGTCGGAATATATGATAATATTATTCGAATTTGCAATCAAAGGTTGGTTTTCTTTAAGGTGTTCTAATGCCATGATTATGGCATTTAACTCAGCAGACATTATAGATAAATTATTATATAATCTCTCGCCCATTGCAATTTTCAGGTGAGGAAGGAAAACATCACTTGCAACGTTCTCATTCATTTTTGACCCATCAACAAATATTTGGAAGTGATTTTTATAGGTAATTGTATTAAGTTCTGCAAATTTTTTCTGGACAAAAGCTATGGGGGTTAAACAGAAGTCGCCAAATGCCGTATATCAGCTTCCTAATCTTCCATAGTCTGCTAAGCTTCATTTCAATTGCTGTTATCTCGCAATGCTGTTCAATACTGTTGCTTTCCCCTGTATCCTCTAAATTGTACCCACCTGGAAGATTATTAAAAATAATAATAGTTCAAAAATCTACTCTACTTTCTTCCATTTCGCATGATACCTACTGAGATATTCAACTTGGACACACATTCAAAACTCATCAACAGTTTTCACATAGCAAATCCTACTATAGCAGCTGCTTATGGAGAAACACAACCGCAAGACTTCAAGATATGCTTGGAGCCAACTTCTTCAAATTTAGTTACCTTATTATGGTTGTATAGTTATATTTTGCTTCTTTTTTTCTTTGTAGTACTCTGTCATTTTCTTTTTGAACGAAGACAGATTTTCAATATATAATACAAATAATAATAATAGAAAATCTCAGAACAAAAATATGATAATGTAAGGCAACGTGATTCAGCCGAGGGGGCTGGATTTCCTCCCCCCCCTATGGGCGTCCATGTCATCATCAACTTAATTCACACCTGCCAGCAATAAGGACCAATCCTGTAGATGCTAGTTACTGATGATGGTGACTCAGTTTGTTGGGTGCATCCCAAACAGAGAGCCATGGTTTGGTGTACCAATCTCTGTCAACAGCTAATTTGAAGACTTCAGCACTAGAGTAAATGACTGTTTTCTGACTAAAGGTGTCCCACAGGCTAACCACACAGCTGAAAAAAATGCTTTGCAGCCTAGCTTGCTTGTGGTAGAGCTTCAGGGGCTGTCATCTTACTTTTGAAGAATTATCTATCTGGGAAAGATTTGGTATTAGATCCATGTTCTTCATCACAAATACATTGTATGTCATTAATATGTTTCCTTGATTATGTCCACATGTGAGAGGTGGTACTCTGACCCTATTGAGTTGGATAGAATATGGCAAATTTTGAAACCTCTTGTGCATTTTGTTGCTCTTCACTGCTTAGATTCCAGTATTGATTGATCAATCTTTTTAACTAGAGTGCAATGCATATTCCAAATTCTAATATTGGTTGTATTGGGCCCATAGGAGTTTAGGAATTACTGGTGGACATCTTGTACAGATTGTTCTCTTCATTATACCCGGGGTTGGGTTAGCTTTGGCTACTAAAGACTGCGTATAAGTTAAACTTCAGCTGATCATCAACCAAAATTCCGACTTTTTTTAGTGATTAGATGGGAGTGACTGTTTTAGAACCATCACAGGGTTCCATAAAGTACTCTGAGGGTTAAGTAAGTACAACTTACATAAAGTAAGTTGTATGTCCTTGATTTTTCTGGATATTAAGTTCCAGTGATTAAGCATTTACCACTTTAGAATACTTTCACATCTGGTTGGATGTCTTTGGTACTTTATGGGTCATTAATTGAACCAGTTATTTTCGAATTATCTATATATAACAAAATCTTATTCTTTAGACTTGAAGACACATCATTGATCCTCTATCCTCATTTCTGCTTTTACTGCCTATTTCTTGGGGGTAAGAAATTACCTTCTCCAATTTACAGCTTCGTCATGAAGGCATATTGCATGTAGATTAGAATTGAGTCTCCTGTGCCATACTTTATTGAATGCTTTTGCTAAATTCGACAATTCTATCAATTGGAGATCCAGTCTCCATAAGTTTTGTGACTTGTTCATACGAATCAATCTGGTCTGTATCAACTAAGATGGAAGCCATGTTGCAAAGGTGATTGTATGTTTTTTCACATTTAGGTGTTCCATAGTAGCTGAATTTAATATGCCTTCAAGAATATTTCCCACTCCTTAGGTAAGACTAATAATTGCTGGCATCATCTCTGTTGTCCTTTTTTTGGGCAGGTAGATGAAAGAAATATTTTGTGTTTGGGGATTTGGAATAATAGGGTGATAAGGTGAAATAATACCACACACAGCTCCTTCAAAGGCTAGGCCTGTGTCCTGTGTATTGATCTTCGCTAATCTTCCTTAGATATAGTAGGGTGATATAGATATATCATATTGCACATCTACTTGTGCAATATGAATTGGGGGAGCATATTGTTCAGAATTTCATACTGAGGGGTATCTGTAATTTAGTTCATTTAAATACAATCATTCTTCTTCATGACACTTCGCTGTGACTGAATACACCCATGTTTAAGTATTTCTGTTATATAGCTGCTATTTTCAAATAGTCCTGTGTTCAAGATTGAGCAGTATTTTCCAAAATTGGGCTCTATATAAAAATTTGAAATTGAGACTAGGCATATGCACCAGTTTTAACCATCAACACATCTGACATATGCCTAATTATGATTGTATACGGATAAAATATTTAAAGTAATAACATACTTGTTAGAAACTTCATATGAATCCAACTGTTTAACCACCAAATTTTCCAGCATTATATAGAGCTTTATGGTGACTCAACTCTTGAGATGGTGATTAGTAGTCTGACCAGGATCACTACTAGTCAAAGTATACGGGGGGGGGAGCATTGTGTCCGTTTTGAATACGATATGTAAAATCACTGCATGAGTATGTAAAACTGCTGCATTCACCGACCAAGATTGGGATTTTGGTATATGTCGTTGTCATATCACTATTTTCATGCTTTTATTTAACCAAATGGAAAGTTGCAGCATCATCTGTAAAATCACGGCAGAAGTCGGTAAAATGGCTGTGTTTACCAAGCAAATTCAAGATGTCTGTAGAGGACATGTCAGTAATTTCGTAGTCTTCATTTAATCAAACAAGCATTTTACCAACTCATTTTTTTACTGAGTGCCCAAAAACACTTTAGGGCCGTCCCGCCTCTTCCCTCCCTCTCATACGTGACGGCCCTAAGTCTAACTACTAGTTATTTTACCCCTAAAAATTCACTCTTAATAGGATATCAGAGATGTTTCCATGGAAGATTAAACAATCCCAATAAAGTATAATTCGTGTGAACAGGCAAACAATAAGATTGCATAGTTAGGTAACAAACATAGCCTTTGATTTGGTAAGAGTCTTGGGTATGGCATCCTCAAAACTAAACACTAAAATTAAAATAGTGGAGTAATATAACTATTTCGTCTCAGTCACACCTCCCCCTTAATAGGGTTAGCCTTTGTCTATCAGAGGCAACGCTGTAGCGTTGCCTATAGTAAAGACCATACGGCTCCAATTTTTTGGAGCATATTGCATGTAGATTAGAATTGAGTCTCCTGTGCCATACTTTATTGAATGCTTTTGCTAAATTCGACAATTCTATCAATTGGAGATCCAGTCTCCATAAGTTTTGTGACTTGTTCATACGAATCAATCTGGTCTGTATCAACTAAGATGGAAGCCATGTTGCAAAGGTGATTGTATGTTTTTTCACATTTAGGTGTTCCATAGTAGCTGAATTTAATATGCCTTCAAGAATATTTCCCACTCCTTAGGTAAGACTAATAATTGCTGGCATCATCTCTGTTGTCCTTTTTTTGGGCAGGTAGATGAAAGAAATATTTTGTGTTTGGGGATTTGGAATAATAGGGTGATAAGGTGAAATAATACCACACACAGCTCCTTCAAAGGCTAGGCCTGTGTCCTGTGTATTGATCTTCGCTAATCTTCCTTAGATATAGTAGGGTGATATAGATATATCATATTGCACATCTACTTGTGCAATATGAATTGGGGGAGCATATTGTTCAGAATTTCATACTGAGGGGTATCTGTAATTTAGTTCATTTAAATACAATCATTCTTCTTCATGACACTTCGCTGTGACTGAATACACCCATGTTTAAGTATTTCTGTTATATAGCTGCTATTTTCAAATAGTCCTGTGTTCAAGATTGAGCAGTATTTTCCAAAATTGGGCTCTATATAAAAATTTGAAATTGAGACTAGGCATATGCACCAGTTTTAACCATCAACACATCTGACATATGCCTAATTATGATTGTATACGGATAAAATATTTAAAGTAATAACATACTTGTTAGAAACTTCATATGAATCCAACTGTTTAACCACCAAATTTTCCAGCATTATATAGAGCTTTATGGTGACTCAACTCTTGAGATGGTGATTAGTAGTCTGACCAGGATCACTACTAGTCAAAGTATACGGGGGGGAGCATTGTGTCCGTTTTGAATACGATATGTAAAATCACTGCATGAGTATGTAAAACTGCTGCATTCACCGACCAAGATTGGGATTTTGGTATATGTCGTTGTCATATCACTATTTTCATGCTTTTATTTAACCAAATGGAAAGTTGCAGCATCATCTGTAAAATCACGGCAGAAGTCGGTAAAATGGCTGTGTTTACCAAGCAAATTCAAGATGTCTGTAGAGGACATGTCAGTAATTTCGTAGTCTTCATTTAATCAAACAAGCATTTTACCAACTCATTTTTTTACTGAGTGCCCAAAAACACTTTAGGGCCGTCCCGCCTCTTCCCTCCCTCTCATACGTGACGGCCCTAAGTCTAACTACTAGTTATTTTACCCCTAAAAATTCACTCTTAATAGGATATCAGAGATGTTTCCATGGAAGATTAAACAATCCCAATAAAGTATAATTCGTGTGAACAGGCAAACAATAAGATTGCATAGTTAGGTAACAAACATAGCCTTTGATTTGGTAAGAGTCTTGGGTATGGCATCCTCAAAACTAAACACTAAAATTAAAATAGTGGAGTAATATAACTATTTCGTCTCAGTCACACCTCCCCCTTAATAGGGTTAGCCTTTGTCTATCAGAGGCAACGCTGTAGCGTTGCCTATAGTAAAGACCATACGGCTCCAATTTTTTATTTTTTTTTCCAGAGGCACTTAATACGGAAGGGGTCGTCGTAGAAACTCTAAAGGGGGCTCATTCGATTTGAAATTGAGATTTCTAGTGCCCTTTTAATATTCGGAAGTGTTTGGAGGGCAACTAGCCCCCCCCCCCACGCCCATCATTCCCCCAAACATATCCAATCAAATTTTTGAGATAGCCATTTTGTTCAGAGTAGTTGATTTCCAGATAGAAAATATGTTTTTTAGGAGGACACTCCCCCACAGCCCTCTGGACAAGTGTTTTAAATTATACCCTGGGGGGCATATAAGGTTTTTATAGAAGACTATATTTTAGAAACTTCAAAATAGGCTCATTCGATTGGAAATTAAAGGGCTAGTGCCCTTTTTAATTGTTGAAAGTGATGGGAGTGCAGCTAGCCCCCCCCCCCATGCCCATCATTCCCCCAAACACATCCAATCAAAATTTTGAGATAGCCATTTTGTTCAGCGTAGTTGATTTCCAGATCGAATATATATTTTTTAGGACACTCCCCCACAACCCTCTGGACAAGTGTTTTAAATTATACCCTGGGGGGCATATAAGGTTTTTATAGAAGGTCATATTTTAGAAACTTCAAAATAGGCTCATTCGATTGGAAATTAAAGGGCTAGTGCCCTTTTTAATTGTTGAAAGTGATGGGAGTGCAGCTAGCCCCCCCCCCCCACGCCCATCATTTCCCCAAACACATCCAATCAAAATTTTGAAATAGCCATTTTGTTCAGCTTAGTTGATATCCAGATAGAGCATATGTTTTTGAGGAGTACAATCCCCCAAAACCCGCAGGGCAAGGATTTTAAGTTATGCCCTGGGGGCATATAAGGTTTTTGTAGAAGGTGTTGTCGTGGAAACTTCAAAAAAGGCTCATTCGATTGGTGCCCTTTTTAATAGTCGACACTGATTGGAGGCCAACTAGCCCCCCTGCCCCCTACGCCCATCATTCCCCCATACACATCCGATCAAAATTTTAAGATAACCATTTTGTTCATTGTAGTTGATGCTCAGATCGAAAATATGTTTTTGAAGAGGACACTGCCCCACAACCCTCAAGGCAAGGGTTTTAAGTTATACCCTAGGGGCATATAAGGGTTTTACAGAAGGCCGTAGAAGGTGTCGTAGAAACTTCAAAAAAGGCTCATTCGATTGGAAATTCAAAGGGCTATTGCCCTTTTTCACAGTCGAAAGTGATTTGAGGACAACCAACCCTCCTCTCACGCCTACCTTTTCCCCAAACACATCCAACCAAAATTTTGAGACAGCCATTTTATTAAACGTAGTTTAAGATCTGGAAATTAGGTCTATGAGGATGACAACTCCCCTACAGCCCTCAGGGCAAGGGTTGTAATTTTGGGATTCTTCGAATCCTTCATATTATTTTTTATGGAAGGGATACTCGTATAAACTTTAGAGAGGGCTCAATTGATTGTAAGTTGAAAGTTCTTGTTCACTTTTTAAGAGCCAAAGAGATTGGAGGGCAACTAGTCCCCCCTTCTCCACGTCCTAAATGCATCAGATAAAAATTTTGTTTAAAATAGTTGAAAGGTTAAGTAACAAAACTCTGGCGTCGACAAAACCCCCCAGGGCCCGGGGGCAGGAAGGGATTATAGTATTAACTTCAGAGAGGACTCATTTGATTGTAAATTGGAAGTTCTAGTCTAGCTCTTACTGGTAAAAATCCATCAAAGGGCAAATAACCCCCTCCCCACGCCCTTTTCCCCCACCCCTCCCTTTGAACTAATTCTGTTTATACCTGAAGGCCCAGTGAGA
>NC_142805.1:44670227-44773992 GCF_049724085.1 Artemia sp. Qi Xiang Cuo
GAAAAATCGTCACCTGGAGTTCGTTTTATAGATATTGGCTGTACTATTGGTTTGCTTCGCCCTTACTTTAACCTAAAAAAAAACAACCAAAAAATTTATAGACTACTTCTACTATTTGTCTTCTTTTTGCGTTATTGCGTTAACTGTTTTTGCTATCTAAAAAAAAAAACAATAAACAAAAAAATTAGTTTGTAGTTTTAACTGTATGTAAATACTTGTCTTGTTTTTGCGTTACTAAAAAAAAAAAAAAAAAAAAAAAAAAAAAAAAAAAAAAAAACGCCCCTTAAAGATAGGAAAGTATGCCTAGTGGACGCGTCCTCGTTCGCAGGGGGCGGACTAGCGGCTTATCTAAAGAAAAAAACAATAAACAAAAAAATTAGTTTGTAGTTTTAACTGTATGTAAATACTTGTCTTGTTTTTGCGTTACTAAAAAAAAAAAAAAAAAAAAAAAAAAAAGCCCCTTAAAGATAAGAAAGTATGCCTAGTGGACGCGTCCTCGTTCGCAGGGGGTGGACTAGCGGTCTCGAGCTAACTTAATGTTGCTCGAGGCTGTTAGACAAAGTCCACGGGAAACAATCTAGTAACGCCTTCCCCGAAAAAAAATCCTGAATACGGCCCTGCTAAAACTATAGGATAAACTAGCCCAAGTTTTATTTTTACATGGATTCATCAAATATACATAATCAACCAAGATTAGCGGCATTCCCTGTTATTACTGGCATCTCGATTTTCACCATAAAACAGTCAATACAACAATGGATATGAAATATGAACAGGAAATGCGACATTGACGCTATAGCTCGATGGTATCAATGTTTCTTAACTAAACCCTGATGTATATGGTCATGCTCAATATTACGCCTATATAACAAGGACATACAAAAAATAAAAATTCAACTAAACTAGGCACCTTATCAACGACAAAGACAAATCCAGCTTTTGTTCCAAGAATATACCTATATGGTGATATCCAAGTATGACAAACAATATCCTTTGGGATGAGCTTCGGTAGTCGAGTGGATTTCAGATTTGTTCCGCAAAAAGTCAATATTCGCAGCTGCCCGCCACTTATAATGGATATGGCTGTAGCATCTAATGGATTAAAGTAGACCTGTAAATGAAATAAGCTTATTACGAGTTGACAAACAATCTTGTCATAAAAAGTTCCCCACCAAGTAGCTTTTCTGCTCGATTAGAACTTACCTATATTTTAATAATCCTACTTTTTTAAGTGGCAAATGCAATCTTTAGTATGAGGCTTGGAATATCCAGAGCGCATTAAACTTAATATAGACATGCTAACCAAGAGTGTCCGAGGCTGCAAAATATTTTTGGCCGACAGCTTTACTTTTTCAGCCAAAAAGTGCTTTTTGGTACCATTAAAACTCAAAGGTGTCAAAGATGTTGTAATCTTCAATGTGCTTTTAACCATAAAAATACGCAGGAAAATTGCAAACTCTGGGCCCGTTTGAATTTTTTTTATTCAAGGTAGTTTTAAAAACTTCCCTGAAGAAGCTTTTAAATATACCCTTTAATCATGGATGTATATTATATCCCCTTAAACCATAAACCCTTCCTCAAACCCCCCCCCCCCCTCCCCTCTTTACGCTAAAGTTTTAAAGTTTTTTCAAAGACTTCCCACCCAAATTCAACGGCCCTTGAGTTTGAGCAGTCTTTCTTAATGAGTTGTGACACAAAGCAAAATATTAGCTTAAAGAGCGAGGGCCGAGGAATTAATTCTCCAATTTCTCACATATGAAGAATAATTTCAGTTTGTTTTATTTTAGACCGTTTTTCAAATTATGCAAGGAACATCATAGACAGCTGTTTAAGAGCTCATTTTAAAGGAAATTGCTATATATAGTACCAATAACGTCATAATCGTAGGTTAAACTTATAACCGTAAACGACATTATAGTACGTTTGTTCTTTACTAGGACATATTTTCAAAACACGTTTTTTTCAATTTTTAGTTACTATGGGCTATAGTTAGTCTTTTAACAGAAAAACCAGTATGTCTTTGTCGAAAATAACATTTTAATTTCATATTTTAGTTACTATGGGCTAGAGGTCGTCCTTTGCCGTAAAACTTAATAAAAAAAATGTGTTCTACTTTTTGTCAAAAGATAAGTGTTTGTTGCGTTTGTCGTTTGTTCGTGTTTGTCACATCATCATGTATTAAAAATGTAGTTTTTCCTGAAAAATTGATTTTATTCTAGAAATTATTTCTGCTTACTTACAAAAGTGTCTTGATTTAGCAATTTCCCCTCAAACGAGCCATTTAACATCTCTACATGATGTTTTGATAGCCCGCTATCACTGGAGAAAAAAGGGAAAAAACGAAAAACACGTCAGTGCTACAAATGCCAAAAAGTGACTTTCTTAAAAAATATTTAATAATATGTAAGATAAACTTACATAAACACCATTTATAAAGAACTATACTGATCTCTTATGTAGTCAAAAACGAAATCCCATTTTGATCTTCGAATGCAAGATGACGTTAATAGCATTTGTTCCTCAAGTGTAATACAAAAATGCAGTTTTTCGAAAAAAAAATTATTTTATGGGCCCATGATTGCACAAAGCCTCCATTTAACTGGAAGTCCCCAGGAACTTTTTGCTGTCCGGTTCTAAGCCGGCTTAATCACTTCGGTGTAGACTTGAGAAGATGTGTTGGTCCCTGTCCTGCTCTGGTATACGATCATTGCATTTCTTGAGGTCAAAACAATTTCAATGATTTAAAGAATATGAAAATTGGAAATTGGAATATTACGGCGTTAACTATCGGATCGAAATTTTGACTAACAAATTCAGACGATTCGAATTGGACATATCAGGAGTTTCAGAAACTCATATCCCAGGGGTAAGAAGCATGAAATTAGGCGATAAATGATTTATTTATTTATTTACTCAGGCAAGAAGGATGGGGTACACAGACAGGGAGTAGGGGTCATGATGAATAAGGAAGCTGCTAAGTATTGTTTAGGATGGGACGGAATTAATAATAAAATACTAATCGCTCTTTTTACGACTAAAAAGTTCAGGGTATCAGTTATAGTAGTATTAACCCCTGGAGAACCAACTGACGGAGATACTAGTGACTCAGATGAATTTTATTTACAGTTACAGGAGCAAAAAGACAGGGTCCTAGGTAGAAACATGGTGTTTTATTAGGAGATTTTAACGCCCAGGTCAAAAGAAATAGGGATAGATGGTATCCTGGCCTAGTTAAATTCGGTGTAGAAAGGAAAACAGTAATGGCTACAGATTGCCGCAATTTTGTAGGTATAACAATCTAGTTATAACCAATTCATGATCATAAAACGGCCCATAAGTTAACGTGGTATTCACAAGATGGTAGGACAGCAAGCCTTATTGATTATGTTACTGTAAACTGAAGACTGGAAGGATCAATACAATATACTAAGGTGTATAGGAGTGCAGTTATTGATGTTAAAAGTAAAGAGCACCATCTAGTAGTGTCTAGGCTTAATTTAGAGCTGACATTTCGTAAGGATAACTACCTCCTGGGAGCTTATGATGTTGGTAGTCTCTAGAATGGGGATTTGAGAGAAACTTCCCAGAAACAGTTGAATACTAAACTACTTACTACTTCTTCTTTACTACTTCACGTTCTTGCTCAGCAGGGTCGCCAGCGCTGTCAGTCTTTTCCAAGCCGCTCTGTCCAGGGCTAAGGATGGGGCCTCATTTGGGTCGATCTTGCGGTTGAAGAGGCTATGATTTATAACAACAGCCTATCTGGTGCGCGGCTTCCCTCGATAACGTTTCCAGACAATCGAGGGATTGAAGTCCGACATGATCCTTGCAGAGGTAGTTGGCGGAAGGCGGAGTAAGTGGCCGTGCAGTCTTAGAGAATGAGCTTTTACTTAAGTGGAGAGTTTCACTAACTTGTTGCTCTACGGAATATCAGTATTGCGGATCTTGTAATAGCGTTCGAAGTCTTCAACTCGACCCAGGTGCTTAGTTTGGATGGCATCGACCTTTCTTGGCTATGTCTGGATTATCAGTCATGTCTCAGAAGAGTACAGCATGATGCTTGAGACTGTGGCGTTGTAAATACGGGCTTTTGTAAGGTGACTAATTTGCGGTTTGTGGGAGACTGCTCTTAGAAGCCGTCCAAATACAGAGTTTTCCTTGGCTGATCTGGCTGAGATTTCGGCATTAATTGTGCCATTTGATGATATAATTGATCCGAGATAAGTGAACTGCCTTACCACGCCAATACCTTGGCCGTCGATCACAACAGTTTAGGGTGATGCCGATGCGGTCTTTTCTATGGGCATGATCTTCGTTTTATTCCAGTTGATTTGTAACCCAACTCCAGTGGCAGCGGAGGAGAGCGTCTCGACTGCAGACTTAAGTTGGTCAATATTTTCACTAAGGACGGCTACATCGTCGCAAGTCAACATCAGACAAAGTCCTCCCGGCATAACTTATGCCAACAGGGTGGGCACGGTGCGTCTCGTTTAAAATGTCGTCGATGACGCAGTTAAACAGCTCAGGTGCAGCAGCGCATCCTTGACGTACACTATTTTTGATGCGGAAGGAAGAGCAAAGCTTCCCATTAACAAGGCCGGCGCTTTCTGTGCTGCTGTAGAGTTCTTTAAAGAGGCTGACCATCTTTGTTGGTAGGCCCGCAGCTTTCAGGATTAGCCAAAGGGACTGCCTGTCAACAGTGTCAAAGGCAGAACAAAAGTCAATGAAAGCTATGTAAACTTTCTTGTTGAATTCCAGTGTTTTCTCAATGATCTGTCTGACCGTATGAATCTGTTCAGTTGTCAATCTTCTTGTCATAAATCCGGCTTGTTGGTGGCGGCACAGAGCATGTGAGAGACTTATTGCACGTTTCAACAGGAGCATTGCAAACAGCTTTCCAGGAACAGAGTAGGATAATACCACGGTAGTTGCTGCAATCCGTCTTGCTGCCCTTGCGCTTAAACACTGGCGCAATGATTCCTTTCTTCCAGTCTGACGGCATAACTTCAGTACGCCAGATTACGCTGAAACCTTCTGCAGCCAAAGTATCATTGCAGGTAGACCCCGGCACCGCGCCGGCAGATCGACCGAACGCCACCAACGAGAGGCCCAGTTGACCGCCGCCGAAGTGTCGCTACGCCGCCAGCACGCCACAGCCGCGCCACCACCGTCAGAGGCGGCGGCGTTTGGCTGACATTAAATTAATTTTGCGGCAATCCTTTATTGTGTCAACCGCAAAGTCGGAGCTTTTCCTTCTCGTGTGGTTTAGTATTTCGATTTTCCTGATTAGAAATCAAGCAGGGCTTGCATTATCCCCGAATTTTCGTGTATTTTCCCGAAAATATATGCGTCACCACGAAAAACAATTTGGTTCCCCGAATCTCCGAAAATCACCCAATCACGGTGCCACCCCTAGCGATTTATCACCAGTGACTTTCCCTGTCAAATATTACTTTGCATACCATAATTCGTCACTACTCTCTTGTTCGTTAATTTTTATCTCTTTTGTTACTTTGCTTAAAAACCAGACAGATGCAATTACAATATACACAGCTGACAAAAAAGTATCGTCTTTATGAAATGAGATTAAGTCATTTCGAATGCAGATTTACCACTTGCTATCTCTTACATCATTTGTAGTCAAGAATTTTATTTTTAAGTTGAATAGAACGCATTCACTACTATACAGCTTCAGTTGGATTCTGAAATTGATAGTCGACAGATTGTTTCTACAGCTGAATCGTAAGTTTGCAGAATTTTGTTTTCTTTTGCTGTTTTTAGATAAGAATTTCTTAATTTTTAATACACAATTGTTGAACGCCTGATAGATTAAAGAAAATACAATCTTTTTTGTGAAAAAATTTTACCCCACCCCTATCCCAAAAAAACCTTCTCTTGAGACAAAATTTAGCTATAGACTAAGCTATGTGCAAGGTTGGGGAATTAAAGATTGAAACGGAAGTTACCCCAAAAATATGATTCATAAAAAAATGTAAATTATTGCCTATAGGGGGGATAGGGCGCTATCATTTTTAAATGATAATACCTCATTTTTTGTTTTAATTGAAAGCAGAGATGCCAAAAAGATAATTATTTTTTTCATTTAAAGTGGAGACGGAAGAAAATGATATCAAATTCCCTGAAAAACCATTGGAATATTTTGATAGACTCAGTGCCCCCATTGGGACTTGTTCATTGTCTTAGGTATTTTGCAACTTCTCACAGCCTACTGGCCTGATTCGACTTTTGTGTGTGCTCCCTTTTAATTAGATTCTTTTGACCTTATTAAATGCCACGGCAAATTTATGACTCAGTTTTCCAACAATTTGAGGTACATCTGAATAATTTCGACATTTGTGTTGTTGTCATTGTACCCATTTACTCATACCCTCAATTTTTTTTTTCAAGGATCACTAAGCTGTTTAATGTTATTTCGCGTGTTTGTTTGAACCATATGGTGACCTTGTAAATTATTAAGTAAACTCTTTTTTTAATGTGAAGCTGAGACGGTATCCTATCAAGGTAGACGGTATCCTATCAAATGATAATATCTCGATTTTTTTATTGAAAGCAGGGATGCCAAAAAGTTAATTATTTCTTTTAATTTAAAGCAGAGACGGTATCCTATCATGGTGGTAACCAGAGGGGGAAGAGGTAGGGAGCTATCATATTTAAATGATAATACCTCGATTTTTTTGAAAGCAGGGATGCCAACGACTTAATTATTTTTTTAATTTAAAGCAGAGACGGTATCCTATCAAGATGGTATCCAGAGGGGGGGGGCATAGCGAGTTATTGTATTTGTAGTACCTTGATTTTTTTTTGTTGAAAGCAGGGATGCCAAAAATTTATTTATTTTAATTTAAAATAGAGAGGGTATTCTATCAAGGTGGTATCCAGAGGGGGGGCTAGGGAGGTATTATATTTAAACGATAATATCTCGAATTTATTTTTTTTTAAAGCAGGCATGCCAAAAACTTAATTTTTTTTAAATTTAAAGCAGAGACGGTATCCTATCAAGGTGGTATCCAGAGGGGGGGAGGGGGGTTAGGGAAGTATTATATTTAAATGATAATATCTTGAATTTTTTATTGAAAGCAGGGATGCCAAAAAGTTAATTTTTTTTTTTTTTAATTTAAAGCAGAGACGGATCTTATAGAACATTATATGGCTGCTTTAAAAAAATACAAAAGGGAGTGTGAAGGGAGGTGAGAGACTTTTACAAGAATATGACAGTTGCTACCAGTAGCTACTAGGTGGAGTTTCCTATGAAAGTATACTGGCAATGAGTAGAGAAAGTAAATTTGTAAATTTAAGCTGCGATTTGAGAAAGACTGATGAAAACATTAATGTTTGCGGTCAACATTGATCGTGCCAGCGGCGAGCCACCGGCATCTTACTGGCGGCGCGCCAGCGGCGCCGCGCCGGTGTCTAATTGCAGGCCCGCCCGTAGTAAGTAGCTCTGAAGCGATGTCACAGGTACCAGCTGCTTTATTGTTTTTCAGTTTCCTCACGGCCAATTTAATCTCCTCAGGAGAAACTTCGGTGCCGTCGGGGGTAGGGGTGGCTTCTGCATCAGTGGCAACAAGCCCTGGGTCAATGCAATCGGGCGGATCTGAGTTTAGCAGCTTATTAAAGTGTTTCTCCTAGAGACCAAAACATTGAGACTCATCGTAAATAGCTTCTCCATTCGCTGCATTCAGGCTTGTGGACGTCATAACATGTTGGCCAGTCAGCTTGCGTAAGATCTTGAATGCTGCGCCTATGTCTTTCTTTTGGGTAGCTTGCTCGAGCTCAGTCGCTTTACCCGCAATGAAGTCTTTCTTGTCCTCGTGAAGTAAGGAGTTGCGTTGTTTGTTGAGCTGTGTGTAGAGTGTCATATCTCTTTGTAATTTTGCTCGCCGTCTCTGCTCAATGTTTCAACCGTCTGGTTGCTAATTCACTCTTTCTTCTTTCGAGACTTCGAGCCCACAACTTCGGTAACTGCTCTGAAAACATTGTCTTTGAAAGTGGTCCATGCTGACTCGCTTTCTGAACACAGCTGGAAAGCCTCGAAGCGGTTAGAAACTTCAACCATATACCGCTCGCGAAGTTAGGGATCTTGCTTCAGTCGAGAGGTGTCTGTTTTCTTGGTGGATGAGGAGTTACTCTTATTGGCCCTCAGTCGGAGTTTTATCCTTGCAGAAACGAAACGATGGTCGGTATTGCCGAGCTCGGCACCTCTGTATGAGCTGCAGTTCTGGACAGACGAAGGCCAGCGTCGTCGAACAATGATGTAGTCAAGCATATTTATTATCCTGCCATCATTGCTGTGCCATGTGTACTTCGCAAAGTCTTTTCGCACAAACCAAGTATTTGTGACTGATAGAGCATGGGTGATGCAGCAATTGAGCAGCCGCTCACCATTATCATTCAGAGCGTCAACTGTCACAGGTCCAACAGCAGCATCGTACAGACCAGAGCTGTTAGCCACACTAGCGTTAAAATATCCTAGGACTAGGAGGTAGTCGTGTGGAGGTACAGAAGAGAGCTCAGAGGACAGTACCGCATAGAAGTCTTTCTTATCTTCATCTTGGGCCTCGTTTGTCGGTGCATAGCAAGTAAGAACAGTTATCTTCGCGTGCTTGTCGTCGATTCTCGCTCTCAGTAGACGTGGTGAGATAGGCATAAAAGGCAATAGGGCTTTCCCAGCGAAACTGTAAAGAACAAGGCCAACCACCCCTCTTCTTTTGGGTCCACATGATCAAAGCACTTTCCACCCTTCTCCGATATCTTCTTCACCGCTTCCCGTAAGATGAGTTTCTGTTATTCGTGTGATCCTCACTTTGTGAGGATCGCAGGGACATTCCAGGCGGACATTCCAGTGCTGAACCTCACTTTGATGCTAGTTCAGCAAGAGGACATTCCAGGTGGCGACATTGATGCCACCTTGGTCAACGATGTTAAAAGGGGTACGTCCTTGGACAGGCATGGACAGAAGCGAAAGAAAACAAGACAACGAAACATATAAAGAATTCGGGAACAAATTGAAAGATATGTGTTTAAAGAATGGTTTAAAATGGCTGTGTTTAAAAGAAAATTACAGAATGTATTGAAGACCCGGAAGGGATAAAAGAAAAATAGACGGAAGTGATCGATAAAACAGTAATAGAACAATTTTTAGAAAATACCCATCCAAGTATGAGAATGTACATAAAAGAGAAAAACCCACAAACAATTGAAGAAATGTCCAAATTAGCAGACAGGCCCACTGAAATTAGGAGGGAGACATTTCCACCAAGAACAAGGCTAGGAGGTAATGGTAGGAAAGAATACCCTTACACAGAAATTAAAAAGAATACTAGCCAAATATGGCAAACACAAGGAGAAGTAACATGCTACCATTGTAACTTGGGCGGCCACTATAGCACCAATTGCCCAATTAAAGACGTTAAGAAATACAACCAAAAATAGGAAAAGTATGATATTACCTGTTATAACTGTAATAAACGCAGACATTATGCCTCAGATTGCCGCAGCGCAAAAAAAAATTACGACAATAACTACAGAACAAGGGACGATCGGGCAAACGGAAAACAGGACAATCCGAGAAAAGATCGATCCCGAGAGAATGGGAAAAAGTTGAAACCGTACAAGAGAACCGCATGGGTTAAAAGCCCAGAGAATATGAAAACTTGCGCATTTGCAGAATCACACAAAGTATGTGACGAACTAAAGGGTAAATCGGTAGAAATAGCTATCGATTCCTGCAGCTACCAAACCTATGTACGGAAAGAATTAATAAAGAAAGCTGACATAAACTATGAAAATAAAGTGGCAGCGCTATTCTACTATGGAGGAAAACATAAATTTCCAACGGCTCAGGTCATAATAGAAATCGTCAATAAAGAAGGAAATACGGTTAAAAAGGAATTAAAGGTAGGGGTTGTACCTTTTCTTGCAGTAGACGTTTTATTAGGGGGAGATTTCGGCAATATCGAAAACCTTCTAGCGCTAAAAGTAACCTCCACGGTTAAAAAAGTAAATGCGGTAACACGAAACCAAGAAAAAAAGAAAAAGGGAGGCTGCGCCGTCCACTAATGAAAATAATGATAAAATTTACAAAACCAATTTCAATTTAATGACGAGGTGTTCATAAAAATGCAAAACTAAGAAAACCGAAAAGCCAAAAAAAGGCAGACAAAAAGGAATACAACCAGAAACAAGAGAAATTATTAACCAATGAAAGAGAACAAGAGAAAACAAAAGATTAACTAGCAAAAACACTCCGGGTAACCTCCAACAAATTCACAGAATTACAAGTAAATGATAGAGACTGCAGAAAAATAAAACTAGCACTAACGAATCAAAAGAATCCACAACCTAAACAGTTTTCCAGTAATGAAAATCTACTTTACAAAATAATGGAGACTGGGGAAAACCCTAGAAAATTACAACTTGTGGTCCCAAATGAACTGAGAAAAGTGATAATAAAATTGGCCCATTCAAGCCCAACGGGGGGACACATGGGATCCCCAAAAACAAGAGATAGTCTTGCAACGTTTTTGGTGGAAAGGATTAAGAAGGGATATTATCAACTTTTGTAAAAAGATGCAAAGATTATCAATTAGTCGCATACAAAAAAAAACAAATGAAAAAGTTCAAATGAAAAAAATGGACATTTTCGGCAAACCGTTTGAAAGAATTTCAGTTGACATTGTAGGTCCACTCCCCAAATCTAGCGCGGGAAACAGATTCATTCTAGTTATTAATGATCTGGCTACGAGATACCCAGAAGCAATCCCAATGCGAACAGTAAAATCACCAAAAATCGCGGAAGAATTAGCGAAATATGTCTCACGTCACGGAATCCCGAAGGAAATTTTAACAAATAATGGAACCAATTTTATATCGAAAATTATACGAAATTCTAGGCAATAAGCAAGTATTAACTACTCCGTAAATCTTGTGTTTTCTGTCATTTGAGTGATGTAAGCAAACGCAGGTTAATAAGTAACAGTATTTTTCTATTCTTGACCTTTAGAATTTTAATCAAACTATGTTTTGATAATTGCATTTATATTTTAGCTTGAAAATTCTTCCCATGATACTTTTTAAGATTACGAATAATAAACCTAGGAAAAAATACAATCAAAGTTTCGATTTTAATTATTAGACAAAATATTTTCATTTACAATGGATTATCTTCAATGCTTGTAAAATGAAATTGTATTTACTAAGAGTTTTCATGATGATCCTTGGATCACTAGTTTTCTTAGAAGCAAGCCCTATACAAGCTAGGGAATATGAGTCATTTGAATCAAAGCCAAGGAATTCAATGAAGCAATTAGCCAATGAGACTCAAGTACATTCAATGCAAGAAAACGTAGTTCCGTTAACCAATCTGACAGATAACAATGTCACAAAGCCACCAAGAAGAGTTTCGGTTGAAGCAAATCAAGCAGATGTCGTCAATGCGAATAGCAGTAAAGAAAGGCTGACCAGGTACATTAAAAAAACAATCCATTACATTGGATTTACCAGGATGGAATTTCGTCTGTACAAGCTTGAATTTCGTCTGTACATGCTGCAACTGATGATACTACTAGTGCTGTTGCTTCTACTGATATTAATATTACGAACAACTCCCCCATTCAGGAGCTTTCTAATCCCCCATTACTATTACGAACCCTCTCCCCCATTCAGGAGCTCTGTATATGTGTGAAAGATAGAACCCTAAAATGTATATGCGTACGATATTCCCTTTTAATAGTTATATTAATCATTAGAAAAAGTGTACTGAACTGCAGCGTATAGCATTGTTTGTTAATTGCTTCAAAGGAATGGTTCCCAAATGTCCATGCTTCTTGGAACTTTACCATCAACTATTTCTGGCAGAAGTGCTTCAAAGAAGAATCTTTCTAGCTCTGGTAGCATTTTCTGTGACCGAAACTCCTTGTCACGAACTATTCGCTCCGTATATATTGAACCTTTACCTAAATATAACACAAAATATGCATTTTCGATGTCTGAGCACTCAAGTTGCATCTGAATCTGGTAATAATAATTGTGTCCTGTTTTTTCCTGTCATTGTTCCACCATCACAACCGACCCAGGTATTTGAAATCCTTCACCTGTTCTAGATTTGTATCCTTGTTATGCAGAACAAGTGATGAGCATGCGATGGACATGCTATTTGATTTGTCAACATTAATGGTTAGCCAGACTTATTTTGAATTTTTCTTAATTGCGTCAAGTAGCTGCTGTAACCTCTGTTTAGAATCTTTTACCAAGACTAGGTCATCCACGAAATCTAAATCAGAGAGTTGCTTACTACTTAGTTTTACGCCATATCCAGAGTTTGCGTAGTTTATGGGATTTTTGTAGGTTTGTACTGGGTTTTATGCCACATTTTGTTGGCGTCGAAGATTGTGATGGAGTCATTGCATCCTCAAACAAATGGAGTGACAGCAAGATTAAATGGAAACCTGCTTAGTAGTTTGAGAGATTGGGTAAGATACTATATAGACCAAGGGACAAAAAGCTTCCTCATGTCCTTCTTTCAAGCAGAGAAACCCAGCACCCTTCACTCGGTCTCTCGCCAATTGAGTTACTATATGGAACAAATCCGAGGGGGGGTGTTAGACATTTTAAAGGAATCATGGGAGAATGAGGAGAAAAATGAAGAAACAGTGATAACCCACTTTCTATCGCTATGAGAAAAACTGCATAAATACCATGAAATTGCCGAGCAAGCACAGGGGGAATATGCAGAAAAAACAAAAATATGGTACGATAAATCCGCCCGAACGCGCGAATTCGCGGAAGGGGATGAAGTCCTCATATTACTACCGGACGGGAATAATAAATTAGAGGTAAGATGGAAAGGACCATTTAAGGTGAAAAAGAAAATGAATATTGTAAATTATATGATAGAATTAGACGGAGCAAGGAAGAAGGAAGAAGTTTATCATGTAAATTTACTGAGGAAATTTAACATGGAGAATGAGAGGGGAAACCATTAAGATCCGCAGAAGCGCTGCCTCATAATTTCGACCTCATAAAATGACGAGGAAAGTACCCCGTTGGGTACAATAGACCCGGCAGAAACACATATAAATGCCATTGAAAGAGTTTCGTCGGAAACACATCTGAGCCGAGCTCAGAAAGACCTATTAAAAAAATTATTCACGGAATTTTCAGACGTATTAACAGACCGAATCGGAAAAACAAAAATGTGGTACATAAAATACCAGTAAAAAACAATAAACCAATAAAACAATACCCGTACAGAATACCAGAAGCTAAAAGGAAAGAAATGAAAAAGAAATAGACCGAATCCTGGATTTAGGGGTTATAGAACCATCAAATTGAGAATATGCAGCGCCAGTCGTATTAGTCCCGAAGAAGGATGGCTCCATTCGGTTTAGCGTAGACTACAGAAAACTGAATAATATTTCCGAATCAGACGCGTATCCAATACCAAAAATGGACGAAGTTCCAATGTCAGTAGGATTAACATAATTTATATAAGCTTTTGGGTTGAGAAGGGGATGATGATAGGTAAAAATGCACTCATAAGATTTAGCAAAAAATGCTTTTATTACGCCTGTTGGGTTATACCAGTTTAGGTGTATGCCTTTTGGACTAAAAGGGGCACCAGCAACATTCCAGAGACTAGTAGATTGTATCTTAAAATCCTTACCATATACAAAAGCCTACTTGGATAACATTATAGTATTTTCAAACTCGTTCAATGAACATATAACTCATATGGAACAAGTGTTGACCAGGCTGAGGAGAGCAGGATTAATTCTGAATGTAGAAAAATGTAAATTGGTACAGTCAGAGACAGAATACCTGGGACATAAAATAGGAAACGATATCATAACCCCAATAAGGGAAAAAACAGAAAAAATTAAAAGCGCAGCAGTCCCGAATACAAAGAAAAAAGTTCGGTCATTTTTGGGGTTGGCAGGATATTACCAAAAATCCATACCAAATTTTGCAACGATTGCTACACCTTTAACGGAGTTAACAAGGAAGAGTGTGGTAGACCCCGTTAAATGGTCAGAAATTGAACAAAATGCATTTGATACACTTAAAGATGCTCTTTGTAGCGAAAGAATACAGAGAAATCGAGATTTTTCCTTACCATTTGTGCTACAAACTGACAGTTGAGATTACGGACTAGGGGCATTTTTAACTCAAGAATTTGAGGAAAGGGAACATCCAATCATACTTATATCCAGAAAATTGTCAAAAGCAGAATTGAATTTTAGCACGATTGAAAAAGAATGTTTTGGAATTATATATTCGATCAAAAAACTTGATTATTATGTATATGGACAAAAAATTTAAAATAGTGACAGATCACAACCCGTTGAGATGGCTAAATATAATGAAGCTAGATAACTGACGATTGGTACGATGGGCCCTGTGCTTACAAGAATACAATTTCGAAATAAAATCAAGACCGGGGACAGATAACGGGAACGCTGACGGCATGTCCCGATTGGGATAAAAATATATGTAAAAAAAGAAAAAGAAAAAAAAATGTTGGATGGGCTGTGCCTTGATAACATAAATAATAGGGAGAAAAATAAAATGTTGGATGGGCTGTGCCTTGATACCATAAATAATAGGGGGGGGGGAAGAGGTCAAAGACCCAGGGGGAAAAAAAAAAGAGGGGTAAAAAATAGATAAGAAGGACCTACAACGGGTTGGGGGAAAGTTGGGGGATATTGAATGTCGAGACGGATTGGAAAAACTTGGAAAGGAATCTGAGATTAGTATTATCGACTCAAAAAATATATCAATCCTTTATGAGGGGGAGGAATCCCTTGGGGAAGATCCCCTGCAGGAAGTCGCGAAAGATATCCCTTTTCCTCAATG
This sequence comes from Artemia sp. Qi Xiang Cuo, assembly GCF_049724085.1. NCBI lineage: Eukaryota > Metazoa > Arthropoda > Branchiopoda > Anostraca > Artemiidae > Artemia > Artemia sp. Qi Xiang Cuo. The sequence goes on from NC_142805.1 coordinate 44,685,102, forward strand.
CACAACTGGCGGACAAGTTGTGATCCCTTTACCGAGATTTTGCCTCTCTGATCTGGAGTCCTTGGGGGATAGTCTCTCCCAGTCACTTCTTATTTCACCCAAACCTTTATCCAGTAGCCCTATTCATAGTTTTTACTCTTCATGGGAACCAACAATTATTTCCGGCAAATTGTATTCAGTGGGAGATGTATCCAAATTTCATCTTCAATTAGCGTCAATACATATTCTGCATTTGATTATCCCAGGGGAGGGAACCCAGAAAAAAGGCGATTCATGGTTCGCTCAAAATTTTACTTCATTCCCAGTACCCTTATCGTTTTCACAGGCCTTTGCATTTTCAGCCTCGGATTATTTGAAATTATGCCAAGGGGCAATTTACTTTTTATTGAGATGTGGGGTTGTTTCCACAGACAGAAATTAAGAGGCTAGTGCTGAAAATTTTTCATGATGGCTGGCATCATCAAATATGCCAGAAACTAATTCTCTGCTCCTCTCAAATGTAAATTCGTGAGAGCGAGAAAATTTTTGTTTTTGAATGTGCTGCACACAATCATTTTCTACAAATCTTGGGGACTTCGACTTTCAAAACCTAATGTGGATGCTATACGATGTAGACCATGGTGGTCCTACAGTAGAGACGTGTAGATGACGACCGATCCAGAGCCAAGCGATGGAAGCAGTAGCACATACACTGGTGGAAGAGAGAAGGCAAATGGATTTTGTAAAGTTAAAGTTATGTGTTTAGGTTTGTAAGGGTGGACCAAGGTAGCGCGTGGGCGGTCATTTATCTTACAGCGGGAGGTGTTGGACTTCTACCCCTGTTTCTTTTCTTTTCAGATAAATGACCTGTTTTCGTTCCGTAATTACATTTGCTTAGATTTGCCTATAGTATAATTTTCAATGGCAATATAAAGTCTCGTTGCTATGCTATAGTTGTTTTGCAATAAGTAAGCTTTAAAGTAAATTCTATTTTTGACTTCCTGGTTTAAGTCTTTGAAAGATAAAGCTAAGAAAAAGCAGAATGGGTTTGAATGGGAATTAAGAGGGTTGGCTGGGCCAAGCGAAGGTCCACCTCTATGAACAGTTGTGTACAGAATATAATATTTGAGTGAGTCTGCATTTAGACCCCGTTCGGGGAGGCATATTTTTTTTTTGTTATTATAAGTGACCGTTGGAAGAATACAGGTCAGGTATTTTCTACAAACTGTCTACTAATTTTCCCGGAACCCATGCAGAGTAGGAATAGAGTTACGAGATACCTTCATTATTATGTTGACAGGGGGGTTTGTTACCTCCAAGGAGAGAGTTAGAGATTTTATTGGTAACCCAAGGCGGGTACATTTGGCTTTAGAAAGTGGCCATTTGACCACTCTATCACTTTATCATACCCTGGGATAGGGTATACTGTAAATAGGGTAGTACCAAACCCGAGATTTGCAGAACCGGTGTGGTAGATGTGGGTATTATATTATAATTTGGGGCCGGGGCTTTTCCCTCCAATAAGTGGTGACACCCATATATTACCACGCCAATACTGGTGGCATTGTGGCCTACCAGCATAATATAGGGGTTCCAGACAAGGCGGTTCTAATAGTGTACTTTTTGTTATGATCTGACTCTTTTTTTATGAGTTATGGGTTATTATATTTCTTAACATTGGACGAGATCGTCTCTTACTAGGTTGCTAGCTACTGCTGCAACCTGGAAAAAAACAAGATACTCTTTCACAGACATGGCCCAAATATTGTATCTTTAAGAAAAAAGTCAAAACTATAAATTTTAGTCATAACTATCGAATATGCAATAATAAATAAAATAGGTCAACACATGAAAAATTCATCAAAAGCTACAAATTATTAAAAGCATGAACAAAACTTGGCATAAGCTTTGCAAACTGCCCTGTGACCTGGGATAAACCGATGTTAATTTTTGAACTTTCATAACCACCTCTGGAAAGTTGAGGTCTAATAGGAACAAGGGATACAAGAAGAAATGCTTGTAGATGGGATAAGGGAGGAGGTTTGAGCAAAATTTCATGCACAGTTTCTTGTGATGGATACAAATAGGGTCAAGTTTAGAACTATACCAATCCTTTATGTAGTTAAAATGAAGTCCTATTTTGACCATCGAATACAAGATGGTGTTAATAACTTTTATTACTCAAGTGTTATACAAAAATGCACTTTTTTGTAAAAATTGATTTTATTTTAAAAACTTTTTTTATTTACAAAAGGCACTAGATTAGAGAAAAAAAAGAACAAAAGCTAATTTTGCTTAAGGTGGGGATGACAATACAGGGTCCTAAGTCCTTTAATTAGGGCATCTATCATAAGAGGTTGTACGATTTCAACCAAACTTTTTGAAAAGTAAAAGCAAGTATCCTGGTTGCACTTTTGGGCTAGGTATTTTGTCTTTTATTACTATCCCTTAATGTTCTTCCTTAGAACATCTATCAAAATAAATAATTGGATCTCAACACAGACCAAGTCTGTTGATTTTGAATTGAAATCAAGTAGTTGGGGGCATCAAGCCATGGCTAATTGTAGAGAAAGCCAAGACATAGTCCGAGTGAGTGAGAGGAAAGTCTGGGATAAGCCCTTTTTAGGATTGTATAAAAATGATGTCATTTGGCTTTTGTAGGAAGCAACTCCAACTCTGTAGGAAGCAGGAGTGTCCCAGTTCTGTTTTTTGGTTGTCAAGATATAATCTATTTTCTGTAGGGAAAGGGCTCAATATGCTCAATTTCTAGCAACATCTGGTAGAATGTCCACCCAAGTTTGTAGGAAGCAAGGCTATTGGCCTAGTTATGCCTTAGGATTCTGGACCCAATGCAACCTTTGTATGGGGGAAAAGGGGATGATGTCCCTAAATTATCATCATCAGGAAATCTGACAGAGAGGACATGGGTCAACCTAATCTATTTAACAGCAAGAGTCAGTGGTCTAATTGTGTCTTGGGCAGAGCACCCATCTATTCTGGCCTTTTTGAGGGCATTGGTGCTTACATTCTTATATTCACAAATCTACCAGAAGATGTTGTTGAATCTTAACCAAACCAAATGGGAATCAAAAGAAAGCATCAACTTGTACCTGTTTGGATATTGTACCCAAAGCAACCTTTATTCTTACTTACCTTTATTTACCAGATGAATGTAGTAGGGTCTTAAAGAACCTTATTAGGAAGTAATTCTAACTCTATATGGGAAGAAAATATGGCTCTCAAATTTAATTCATCAGAACCATAGCCTGAGGAGTTTGTCAAATCTCAACCAAACTTAGTCAGAAGTATTAATGAATGGCCTAGTTATGAAATCAACAGGATAGGGAATCAGGACTGCATGCAGTCAGTAAACAGAAAAATGTGTATAATGCCAGCAGTTGGTTTGCATGATTATTGTGTGCTGGCTTATATACAAGCATTCCTGAATAGTCTTCTGATTGATTTTCTTTTTTCCACATTACAGGAGAAAAAAGTACTATTCATTGAGCATTTCAATAAAAATCCCAAAGTTTTTTTCTTACCATTTCAGGCTTTAATATTAAGAAAAGATTTCTAGCTTATTAGCACAAAATATTTTTTAAACAATTCCAGCTTAATAGCATAATAGTCAGAAACCAATGTCAGATCTTGCTTCAAAAACAACAAATGTAAAAAATAAAATTTACCACTATAGATTGCTTATTGTTTTACTCAAATAGTGGATTAAATTGTGAATTTAATGTAGTTATTAAATCCACAAAATATAGCTGGTTAAAAGGATTGCTTCTTACAAACATAAAGCCAATATGAATACCACTTCAAAGCATCACTCAAACACTGCCTAAGTAAAGAGACATATGCCTTTGATGTATTTTATCCCCCAGGACTTTACAAGAAAGAGTGGTTGCAAAAACTTTGGAGTACGTTTTTTCAATTGTAACTTGAATGCAAAGGTGGCTTAGTTGCATATTCAGCATCTATGCTAGCTTTGGAATAAAGTCAAAGTATAGAGGAGGTAAATAATTTTAAACAATTTAAATCTGACTTACAAACTGAGCTGCTGGGTGAGTAAAATTTTAAAATAGATTCATAGAACTATTTAAATACAAATTATTTGTCTTGTGTGTTTTGTTTTATTTTTTAAATGGCGAAAAATATTTATTATCTTGTTTTTAGTCATATTTTGGTTAGGCATGTTTTGGTTACATATAAGCAGAACTTGGTAGCCTACAATGTTTTGTCCCCTAATTCTTTATTGTTTCAACTCCTTTTATTTATTACTGTCTTTCCTATTATTTTTCTATTTTTGGTTGTCTTTACTTAGTAGCATTTTTGAGTGAGTTCACTGATTAGTTTATGAATAGTAATAAATTATTGAACTACAACTAATATACTTTTCCTGAATCCTGGATTGATTTGACCTATGAATCAGAGGAGAAAGGGGATCCCTCAATACTTGTCATAAACAGTTCAACCAAAAGCAAAAATTGGATCCAGACAAAATGGTGGGTGGTAACAGATGAACTCAGAATTGTGCCTTTTTATGGTCTGCATATGATCCAATCTCTTTGGGAGAGAGGGTGGGTAAAGGTATCAAAATTTATGTACATTAGCCTACTTACTAGGCATCCTGGCAAAATTTATTCAGCACCTTGTCAAACACTACATTTATGGAGTTAGGTGTCTGTGCTTGATTTGATGTATGTAAGGGAATGGCAAAATTTTTGTCATACACATTTATAAAAACATTATATTAGATCTCAACAAAATTTAATGGTGAGGGATTAATAGCTTGAGGTGATTAGCTAGGACTTTTGCTGCTCCTTTTCAGCATTTAAGCATGAACTGATACTCATTGTTCCTCATGCTGCTACTCATTGTGACCTCTTGGGTCACATATGTTAGAACACTTCATGGATCCTTGGCATTAAAAGTTTAATTTGGATTGTAATTATAGCCTAGGGTTGAAGATTTTTTCAGCAACAGAGAATAGGGATGTAGTTTTTTTCTCAATGTCATGTCAAGCCAAGAATAAGCTTACTCTGGATTGAGAGTCTGACAGAGAAGGGAAGCTACCCCAAAATATCTAGGTGCAAACTTACTGTCATGTTGTTATAGATTTTATCTTCAGTTTAAATAAGCAGCAAAATCCCACAATAGATAATAAATTAGCTTACAGGTTCCCAGTAGTTATAAGTCTCATCACAGTCCAAAATATTCCCTTCAATAACAGCTGTCATTCTAGCAATAAGCAAAAAAAGAACTCCAATAGAAAAGGGTAGGCCAGACATGTTACCAACTTCATTTTGTTGACTTTTGTTAGGTTTTTCATTTGATATGAGCAACTGCTCCAGAAGTGGGGATAAAGTTTCAGGTTGATAAGCCTTCCTAGCTCTTGGTCCATCACTGAAAGAAAAGAAAAAACACTTGCAAGGGAAGTGAGAAAAATAGCATTTTGTGCCATTGGCACATCAGTATAGTCTACCTACATATAGGTACAAATTGAGCAACCTGTTTGACATTTTTATTTCAATTTGTAATAAAATTGGCAAGGAAGATTATATGAAAAAGACTGGGCAGAGGAAGAGTTACAAATATAACAGAATTGAGCAGCTCTGCAGTCCAAATAAGTGAACAAGTAAAACATGAGATCAATTAATGCTATATCTTTGAATTTTTTGTATGGGTCTTTAATTTTCAAGCAATTCTTCAGAAATCCTTGAACAAACAAAATGTTTAAAAATACATTAGCCTATAAAAAGGAAGGAATTATATGAGTTCAAATCAAAAATTTTAATGATGATATAAGGTAATGATTAGATTAGAATGTTTTTATTTGAAAACAAATATATAAACAAACTATAAAAAACAGCCCACTCTATGAACTATTCTATTTCATGAAGAAAAAGAATAGTTCAAAACATATCATAGCTTCATAGAAAAAAAAATATTTTGTCAAACATTAACCCTTTCCATAAAAAAAATGTTGCCCCTTTCTCCTGCCCCCAGATAAATTGCAGTAATAATTTTTCAATAGGTTGCAGATTTATTTTATTTTCTCAAAAGTACAAGATGAAAAATGCTATCAATTCTATTCTTCAATAGAAATCTAGTTAAAAATCTTTGTGTTATAAAAGTGAAACCTTGCAAAATAGATTGTCTGCTTAAATAAAGTACAACAAAATTGTTTTCAGCTTCACAACTTTGCTCAATCCCAATTTACAAGATTTGAATAACATGCATATATATTTCTGAAATTTTGGAAAAAAAACGTTGATATGGCTTAAGATTCTACCCAAATAGGGTAAGACACCCAGTAGTCGGCCACCTGCCTATTCTTAGACAGAATCTTTTATACTATTTTAATCACTAATTTACAATGAGCCATTTGTATGTCTGAGTTTAGGCAGAATTGTCTCTTGTTTGTAAATTTAAAAATTGGAAGCACTGTGCAAATGAAATTACTTAAATAAGTGGCCTACCTTTTTAGAAATTATCAATAAATCTAGTTATACAAAGATTAGGTTTCTAGATGGTATATTAAGGCAATAAGTATATTTTGGACGTCAAAAAGTTTCCCAATTGATCAGACTGTCTAACTAATGGGTGTCTTACCCTAATAGGAATTGTATTTTTCAGAACTAAAACCAGAGAAAAAGAAATTAACAACAGAAAAGTAAGTTAAAATGTTGTTTTGTCAAAATTTCAATACCTGACATGTAAGCAAATTTCAGGACCCTCTAGAGGGAGAAGTTGTGGAGATAGGTACTTCAAAATACCTTCCTGGGACATACTTTAGCCTGTAGACCCATCCCTGAAAGCTTCATTTTCCTAACCTAGCCCCTTTCCAAGATAGTAAAAAGTAGCTAAAGTAGAATTTTAACAAATCAAATTATTATGTTTATATTTTTACTCATGTTTTTAACTTCTTTAAAACAATATTTTTTAAAACAGTATAAATATATAGACAAATATTAGCTTTAGGCTATAACCTATTAAAAAAAAAACAGTTACGGGCTCTTTGTACAATCAGCTTAGATTTAAATAGCTTAACAGCCTTGAATATTCACCTGGAAATTTCCTGCATCTTAAAAGTTTAAAAATTTGCGATGTCTTTTCGAGACGATGTTGCGGTAAATTTAATTGTAAGGGTCAAAACCGCCAAAAATAACGACTTTAAAAAAAAGTACCGCCTTCCAAGAAATATTTCCGCAGGTTGCGCCTCGCGCAATACGTGCATGCCATACCACATATTTCTCTCTGGTCAAACAGTTTGTGGTAACAAACTGTAAATAAGGAGCGACACTGCACAAATGTAGTCAAAATTCTAAAAAACAAAGTTCTTATATCAATAGATATATCAAAAGAATTGTGTTTCATGCTGATTCCAAATATATAAGATTCATTGTGTTTAGGGTTGTCCATCAAAAGCTACGATCCTGAGAAATTTTGCCTGATATTCGAAAAAATGAGGAAAACACTTTTCAAAAGTCAACTTATCTTAATTAAAATCACTTGATCAGACCTAGCGCATCAGAAAACACTACTGTAAAGGTTTCAAGGTCCCATCTGCAAAAATGTGGAATTGTGTATTTTTTGGTAGAAGAAAGGTCACAGATTTGTATTTTTTTCCAAGGGTGATCGTGTTGAACCAATGGTCCTAGAAATCGGTAAAAAGCTCATTCGAACGGAATTTAAAAATTTCTGTAAATTTTTTAAGTGACTAAAAGATTGGAAGGTAGCTATTCCTCCTCCTACGCATTTTCCCCCTAAAGTCATCCGATCAAAACATTGAGATAACTCTTATGTTTAGCATAGTTGACAGGTACAATACCTCAGCCCTTGGAGGCAACAGGATCCCTCTACAGTCCTTGTGGAAAGGTTGTCTGAAATTTCCCCATTGTTTACACATAGTATTTTTTATTGGGAAGTATGCACACATTTTTAGATTGGGGGAGGGGTGAGTTTTCTACTAAGGGTATTTTTCATAGGGATAATTTTCCATGTGGAAGGAAGTTTTCTAGGGGGTGAAGTTTTCAGGGAAAATTTTACACTGGAGGAATTTTCTTGAATTCCTATACGAAATTCTTTTTATTTGTATTTCGTTCTTTTTGCAGACTCAATTTTACATGTGAAGCTGTTGAGGATAATTGCCTGAGGTAATTTCTATCGGGATTGAATTGTCTTCTTTTTGTGGATCGATTCGTGGAGGGAGTTTTTCCTAAGAGGGGGAAATATATTTCCCGGTATTATTTGAAAATCGATCAGAAACTAAATAATACTGAGAAATCTGGTTTCTCCTCCATGGAAAGTTCTATAGCTTAAAGATTTTTCCCCAGGGGCTTTGGGGGGTCATATTATTTCCTAAGACATAGTTATTGGGCCTTTCAACATTGGCAAACAAAATATAAATCTCAAAATTTTGACCAGGTGACTTTGGGGGAAAATGAGCTTGGGAAAGGGCTAGCTGCCCTAACATATTTTTGATCAGTTAAAAACGGCACTAGACCTTTGGTTTCCGATCAAATGAGCCCTCTCCCAATCTTGTACGATCACTGGTTTGATATGATTACCCCTGAGGACAAAAATTAAACAAAACAAACAAACACGCATCCGTGATCTGGCAACAAATGGAAAATTCCACATTATTGCTAAGAGGAGCTTGAAAACTCCACATTTAAGTTCTCTGGTACGCTTAATCTGATGGAGTGACTTTCATTAAGATCACTTGATGTTTTGGAGGTGTTTCCCCTATTTTTGCAAAACCGGTCAAATTTTTTTAGGCTCATAACTTTTGATTTAAACCATTAAATTTGATGAATTTTATTATATTTTGAATAAACATCAAAATTTGATTTTTTTGATATATCTATTGTTATCAATACTCTGTTTCTGAGAGTCATGGTTACTATTGAGCTGCATCGCTCCTTACTTACAGTTCCTTACCACGAACTGTTTGATTTTATGAATAGAAAGATTTTATAACTCAGTTTCCCTCCAATTTAACCCTCTCCATTTTTTACCATATTTTTTTTACCTTTTTAAACATTTTTTTTTTCTTTTAGAATACTTCTACTGAAGAAAAAACGAGGACGATGAAGAAGCCGTCACTTAAGAGGTTTAAGCACTCAAATAGACCTATTTATGAAAGTCAAGATTTTATGAATGGCAAAAACAGGGGAATGGAGGGTACAACACTATTAATTTTGGGGTAATTGTAGATAAACAGAGACTGAATGATTCATTCTACTATAATTTACACCCCCGTCCAGTTAGCTTTAGAGATCACCCAATGAGAAAAAACAGCCGTGCCACTAATACTACTACTAATAACAATACTGCTTCTACTCCTTGTAACTACTACCGCAATTACTGTTGCTAATTGCTTTCAACAAGAAACTACGAACGTCTTATTAGGAACATGGCATGCTTAAAGAAAACGAGATACCATCCCCTGGTCAGTCGGAAAGCCTGGTTGTAGATGATCTATTGAAAAGTGATCGGAGCACTCGAGATAAATCTCCTGCATCACGTTTACCGAAATGACGATGAAATGATCAGCCTTGTGAATATAGTTGTGGGAGATAAATCAGGAGAAATATTCAGCGGTAATTTTGCTAAAGCTGAACTGAATCCTGAGAAAAGTGGTACAGGACTCGAGAATACAGAATCTCCCCCCGAAAGTGTACAGTTATATTATTTTACTCTAGGTCATTTTCAATTATGTTGACTAGTTCTTATTTTTGCTAATAGTTAAATTGAAGAAAGTAATGTTTTGAAAGAATCTGATGACGTTTTTCACACCTACGACAGCAAGATTTGGTAATATTTGAAAATCAGGCTCAGAATTGGAATGGAAACAATCGAATAACGCCTGTGTGCTCCAAAAGTTAGTTTTAGAGGATAAACTGCCCTCCCGCACCTGTTTTCCCCGAAAGACATCCAATCGAAACTTTGAGATAATTATTTTGTTCAGCATACGGAAAAGGTCCAATAACCATGCCTCTGGGGATGACATACCTCCCCCCCCCCAAAGCCCCTGGGAAAAGGGCTATAGGCTACGTAATTTTACCTCTGTTTATGTAGACGATTTGTTATTGGGAGGTATTTTTGGTCTTTGTTCTCCAAACAGGCTAAAAGTATTACGGTTAAGCTGTCAGTGAATTCTGAGAGAAGTGTATAACTGATTGAAAACACACTACGTGCATGTAGAAAAGGGAGTATATCAAAACAACTTAGGGCATTAAATTGCAACTTTCTGGGCATTATGAGGGGGATGCTCAATTGACAAAAAGGTAATATATATGTACTTCTTCTATTTCTACTACAACTGCTACTACTAATTCTGCAACTACCACTACTACTTCAACTGCGAAAACAATTAAGGCTAAGGATATTAAAGTGTGACTTTCAGGGAATGCTGAGTGGGAATGTTGAATATGTGTAGGTATGTCGTCAAAAATGTGTATCAGCAATATCTTGGGACCGGCTTAATTGTATGAGCAGCCCTAAAAATACTTTTCAATACCCCCCTCAACATATCCTGAAAGTTTCAACTTAATACCCTCTGCCTTTCTTAAGATATTGCAGATCCTTCTTTTTGATAAACTGGATGCACATGGTGGCTTTTTATTTAGTTTAACATACGCCTCAACATTCTCAAAGTTTCACCTTAATACCCTTAGACTTTTTGGATACACTCAGATTAAAAAATTTCCCCCTTTCCTAATGGTAAATCTCGCAGGTAAACAGTGGTAAAATTTTCATATTTTAAAATGTTTACCCTGGGGCTGTGAGGTGCATGACATTTCTGGAGGCGTAACTATTAGACCTTTTGACTAGCTCGAACAGTTTCAAAATTTCTATCAGTGTTGAACAGAGGAGGCACCCAAAAAGCATCAGGAGAGGTATTTTGCCCTCAAATCCCTCTTCATCATACCCTCAACATACCTTGAAAATTTCACCTTAATAGCCTCATCCATTCCTCAGATATTGCTGATATTATCTTTTTACATTCAGCAAGCACATAGTGTGTTTTTATTATATTCGGCATCCCTCTCAACATTTCCTTAAAGTTTTATTTAAGCCTTTTTAGAGACATAGAACCAAACATAACTGATTTTACAATGGACATCCTTGTATGTCAACAATGTACTTCTTGAATACCTTGCAGCTCTTACCCTGAGGCTGGAGGGGCAACCCCAGAACCATAGGTATTTGATTTTTGGACTATTTTGAACAAAATGGCAATCTCAAAATTTCGATCAGATGCATTTGGGAGAAAAGGGCATGGGAGGACAGATGTATGCCTTTCGATCACTTTCGACTCTTAAGAAGAACAGTAGAAATTTCCATTTCCAGTAAATCGAGCCCCTTCTGAAATTTAAGTGACCACCCCTCCCATACAAAGTGCCTGTGGTGAAAAACAGAAATAAATAATAATATATTGAAGCCTTATGGCTCTTTACTATAGGGATTGTGTTTCTTCTGATAACTACATTATGCAAAGTAGATACATAAATTGTATGCAAACTAAAATTGAAAAAAACGGATGGGTTTTAAAACAGAGAATGGAAAAATAATAGAAAAATGGCGTCATGTCACGTAAGGTTGGACCTTCTAACCCTAGCAAGCAAAGCAATTATATTGAAGTGATAGGAGAAAAGGCGATAGGAAAAGCTTCAAATTTCTGCTATTTTGTCCTGTACACAACAATTTTGCCCAAAAAGGACCAAAGTGACATTAAGACAAAAATAGGCAGCAGCAAATTACTTTTGAACTAGGTATGAGCTGTAAAGAAAAATAGTTTTTATTTCAAATGAAAGTAAAGAATAATATTAAAATATTAAAACTAATTAAGGCAGATCACTCCTGTACGGAGTGATGTTTTTCCGGGTTAAGTTTTAATTTCCATAGAGTAAAGAGCTAAACAAGTTTTCAGTTGAATCGAATATGGTCTTTGCTAGAAATGATAAGCTTGCGTGAAAAACCAAGCGCATATTACAAACATGAGTACTTTAGGGTGGCAAATTGGAACATTTCGTTGTTAAAATTTGTTACCTGAAGTGTTCCCCTCCCCCGTCGTGACTGCAGATAGTAAAATGGCAAAATACAAACCGTTCAATCTTGTCCTAGCTTCATGTCAGGGTTACCCATTACGGCTATTAAAACCACCAAAGACCAGAAAAATCAACAGGATATCTAGTCTTTTGCTGCGGTACCCACTTGGAGCCTAATATAGCTGAATCAAATATCCACAACTGGAATGACTACTTTAAAGAAGCTTGTACAAGGACAGATAAAGATGTAAATAAGGCTTTTGAAGAGCAGCACTTATTCTCTGATAATTTCAAGACTCAGAGCAAAACCGACTCATCACTACCCACTAAAACTAAAGCGCAATCCAGCCTAGCGCCATCAACTCTGACAACTACAGCAGCGTCAACTTTAAAGGAAATAATAAATGAAACCCAAGGGGAACTAATGAAAATTAATTCCAACCACATGAACGACACTTCTCGTGTCAAGTCAGACACAATGAAAGATCACCGAGCTTCAGAAATTGTCAGCGAAGATATTGTGAACGAAGTTAATTCTTTTTCTCTTGAATATAATGTCGAATTTGAAAAAATTGAAATAGCCCTTCGAAGACATAATTCAGTGAACTTGCTTGAAAATAAAATTTCTAAAATGGAACATAGGGTTGACCAGCTTGAGCAGGACACCTTACTTGATACCCTAATTTTCTATGGTGTGAAACCAAACCCCAATGTGGAATTGATGGACAATATTATTGAAGTGATAACACAAATAACGGGCTTGCAAGATTTAAAAAAATGGGCCTTTTAAAGGCTAATCGATTCCGCATGCCTTCTACTGAAACTGAGAATGTGAAAATTGCCCCCGTCCTAGAAAAATTTTCAAGCTTGGATATTACTCGAAAAGTGATTTTTTTATCAGGTGTATTTGTGTCTCAAAACCTAACTAAAAAGCGTTGCGATCTATTAAACGCGGCTTCTAGCACCTTTGGCGCAAGAAGTGTTTGGTCTGATGGTGTACAAGTTCTAGCCAAAGTTCCGGGTGAAACTCGTATACGTAAAATAAATCATTTGTATAAATGTATAAGTATGTGACTTAAATATTTTTCTTGATTTCTAAATGCCTTCCCCAGGTTACTACTTTTCAATTCTTTTTCATTTCATTTCATCTTTTATTATTTTTTGGTGCTCATGGTTCATTCCATTAATGCTTGCTGTGCAATTAGTTATTTATGTGTTTATAGTCCTATAGCAGGTTTTTCTTTTGTAATAGATTCAACTTAAGATTTGTTTTTTGTTCATCTGGTGACTTAAATGGACTCCAAGTAATACCTGCTTTTGTTTATATTAAATTTTAAAAAAAATTTGTTTTAACCGAAAGTAAGGAGTGACATTAAAACTTAAAACCTACAGAATTTACTCTGTACGTGAAAGGGCCTGTCCCCTCTTCAACGCCTCGTTCTTTACGCTAAATTTCAACTCTTTGTCACACCTCTACTTTTCAAAAAAATAAAAACTTTAGCGTAAAGAGCGAAGCATTGAGGAGGGGACAACCCCTTAACATACGGAATTTTTCTGTTCGTCTTAATTTTTAATGTTGCTTTTTACTTTCAGTGAATAAAACTTGTTTTTTTATTTCATTTCTGAACGTTTTTCAGCTAATGGAGGTTCGAATTTGGCTCACCATATATGAAAAATTAAAACAAAATTTGCATATTAATTTTGGTAGTTTATTATGTATAAGAAGGACTGCCCCCTCCTCAATACCTTGCTCTTTATGCTAAAGCTCATAGCACTTTTTGACAAAATTATTATTATAATTAAACGGCCCCCGTGTTTCAGTAGACGCTCTTAAATAAAATAGGACAAAAAGTCAAACTTTAGCGTAAAGAGCAAGATATTAAGGAAGGGGCAACACTTCATATATGAAATAATTTCTGTTCGTTTTTCAAATAATGCCGGTAGATCTGACTCACCCTTTATTAAATATACTCTTGCCCCTTACATCCAGCGTAAGGTTCACCCCACCCGTCAAATACCCTCCAGACAGTTCCATCCTCACTGAAAATCCCCCTCCCTGTAAAAGTACTTGCAGACGATTCAGCCTGAAAAAATCTCCTTAGCATTCTTTCATTCGAATAAGACTTTAACGTCTAATCAGTTTCTCGATCACTCCAGAAATGCCCCTTGCGCGGAATTATTTTTCAGAAATCAAAATACGCAAAAAAAGCCCCTTGATAATTTTCCCGGAATATCGCCACGTGAAGCATTTGGCAAAGAGAATGTAAGACAATAAAAAAGAATTTCGTACAGTAATTCTTTCAAATCCCCCTAGTGTAACATTTCCCCTGGAATATTCAGCCCAACCAGAAATGTCCCTCCCCAAGGATAGTTCTCTCTATAGAGATCCATGCTAAGCACAACCCCCCCCCCCCCAACACACACAAAAATATCTGTATACTTCCCAATAACACATTTTTTACGTAAACAATGGTCGAATTTTAGTACTTCCAAGCCTTTCCCCATGGACTGTGGGGGGTCATTTTACACTTAAAGACATAATTATCTTTTATTTATCATATTTGATCTTTCAACCATACTCAACAAAATGGCTGTCTCGAAGTTTTGACCAGATAACTTTGGGGAAAAAATAGGCGTGGGCAGGGGCCCAATCGCCCTCCAATCTTTTTGGTCACTTAAAAATGGCACTAGAAATTTTAATTTTAGTTCGAATGCACCCTCTCCTGATCTTCTAGGACGATTACTTCGACACAATCACCACTGTAAAAAAAAAAACAAAAAGAAAAAAAAAAACTCGCATCCACGATCTGTCTTCTGGTAAAAATTGCACAATTCCACATTTTTGCAGGTAGGAGCTTGAAACTTCTACATCAAGGTTTTCTGGTACACTGAACCTGAATGTGTGATTTTCATTAAGAATCCTTTGATTTTGGGGGATGTTTCCCCCTATTTCAAAAATCAGGCAAATTTTCTCAGGCTCATAACTTTTGACGGGTAACCCTAAGTTTGATGATTCTCATATATTTGGAATCAACATAATTAGCTGATTCTTTTGATGTATCTATCTCTGCGAATTCCAAAATAATCCTTTTAGTTTAATTAGTATCTTAAATAATTATGTGGTCCA
Organism: Artemia sp. Qi Xiang Cuo; assembly: GCF_049724085.1. Classification (NCBI taxonomy): domain Eukaryota; kingdom Metazoa; phylum Arthropoda; class Branchiopoda; order Anostraca; family Artemiidae; genus Artemia; species Artemia sp. Qi Xiang Cuo. Next base: position 44,700,267 of record NC_142805.1, read on the forward strand.
GGCTAATCAAAATCCGATTAATATAAGCCTTATTTGTAATAGTAAATATTTTTGAGACTTGGGGGAAAGGAGGTTACCAATGGAAATTATTCTTTAACTGCACTCCAGCTTAACATTCTGGGTCTCTCCTCGTCAATAGATAACTTAAGACAAAATGTTTGGGATATAAAGCCTGATTTTGTTGGCTTATGTTGGCTTTTTGGATTCTGGCAATGAAATGCTATTGGATATGCAAGATGGCGAAATGAGGTCTTGCCATTTACATATCTTGTAATTTGTATTATTGTTTGCGGGATGACTTATCAAGGAATTTTGAAGGTGTTTTTGAATCAAAATTTATAGAAATTAGATCTAATGGTATTGATCTGATCATAGGCACTATTTTTCGTTTTCTTAGTGATGCCAACCCGTTGTTTCCTCGGAATCTTGAGGAAATAATTGACATAATACTGAAACGTCCGTGTTAGTATATCATAATGGTTGACTTTAAATTAAATTTGATGAATTCAAACTCTTCGGCTTCAGTTGATTTTCTTTCAACCATGTTTGCTGCAGGGAGTCTATCAACTACATCCATCCCCACACGAGTAACTAATTTTACAGCTTGTTTGATTGACAGTATCTTCTCTACGCTTAGCTAGAAGTAAAACTTAATTTTTGTTAGTGATATCTCCGATCATTTTCCAATATATTCTCGGTTCAGCTATAAACAGGGGAAGAGTAACCCCGCTCAAGTTTTTGATTCTTATTCTATTAGGTTTGATAAGAAAGAGTTATGTCTTCTTGGGTCTAAATTGGTGGATATGTCATGGAGCTTTTTTGATAATTAATGAAAAAAAACTTTTTGCGTAAAATAAGTTTTTCAAAAAAAAAAATAAAGAACTCCATTAAACCAAAAATGAACAAAAATAGAATCAAATAATCTACCGAACATACAACTACCACAAATCAGTATTAATAAATAAATGAAACCCAAAACAAACAGAAATTAAAATAAGTCCAACTAAAACCAGCAGATATTAATCTGAGTAGGGTTCTAAATTTTATGATTTCTAAGAGCCAGAATATAACTTGTACTTCACTGAAAAAAAAATCAAATGAATTTACTGAAAAAATGTGCATTTTCAGTTTAATATACATATGCTGATATTTATTCCTTAAAATCCAAAGTAATTTTTGATTTCTTAAACTTATAAAAATGAAAATATTTAAACATTTATGTCGTTGAAACTTCAAAAAGAGCTGATTTGATTGGAAATTCAAAGAGCTAGTGTCCTTTTTAAAAGTCGAAAGTGATTGGAGGGCAACTAACCCCCTCTCGCGCTCACCTTTTCCCCAAACACATCCAATCAAAATTTTTAGATAGCCATTTTTTCAACGTAGTTTAAACTTTTTAAAATTAGGTCTTTGAGGTGGACAACCCCCCCCCCCCCCCACAGCCCTCATGGCAAGAGTTATAAGTTATACCCTGGGGGCATATAAGGTTTTCATACAAAGTGTTGTCGTAAAAACTTCAAAAGGGGCTCTTTCGATTGGAAATTGAAATGGCTAGTGAACTTTTTAATGGTCGAAAGTGATTGGAAGGCAACTAACACCCCTTCCACAATCACCATTTCCCCAACCAAATCCAATCAAAATTTTGAGACAGGCATTTTGTTCAATGTAGTAGAAAGTTTAGGAAATTATATCTTTGAGCGGGAAACTCCCCCAACAGTCTTCAGGGCAAGGGTTATAAGGTATGCCCTTGGGGCATTAAAGGTTTTTATAGATAGCGTTGTCGTAGAAACTTGAAAAGGGCCCATTCAATTGGAAATTCGAAGGACTAGCGCTCTTTTTAATAGTCAAAAGTGATTGGAGGGCAACTAACCCCCCTCTCACGCCCACCTTTTCCCCAAACACATCCAATAAAAATTTTGATATAGCCATTTTTTGAACGTCGTTTAAAATTCTGAAAATTTTGTATTTGAGGAGGACAACCCCCCCCCCCACTGCTCTCAGGCCAAGGGTTATAAGTTATGCCCTGGGGGCATATAAGATTTTCATAGAAAGTGTTGTCGTAAAAACTTTAAACTGGGCTCATTCAATTGGAAACTGAAATCACTAGTGCCCTTTTTAATAGTTGAAAGTGATTGGAAGGCAACTAACACCCCTTCCACAATCACCATTTCCCCAACCAAATCCAATCAAAATTTTGAGACAGGCATTTTGTTCAATGTAGTAGAAAGTTTTGGAAATTATATCTTTGAGCGGGAAACTCCCCCAATAGTCTTCAGGGCAAGGGTTATAAGGTATGCCTTTGGGGCATATAAGGTTTTTACAGAAAGCTTTGTTGTAGAAACTTCAAAAAGGGCTCATTCAATTTGAAATTCAAAGGGCTAGTGCTCTTTTTAATAGTCAAAAGTGATTGGAGGGCAACTAACCCCCCTCTCACACCCACCATTTCCCTAAACAAGTCCAATCAAAGTTTGAGATAGCCATTTTGTTCAACGTAGTTGAACGTTTTGGAATTTAGGTTTTTAAGGATGACAACAACAACAACCCCCCCCCCCCACCTCCCTCCTGGCAAGGGTTGTAAGATATGCCATGGGGGCATAGAAGGTTCTTACAAAAGCTTTGTCGTAGAAACTTCAAAAAGGGCTTATTCGATTGGAAATTGAAACGGCTACTGCCCTTTTTAATAGTCGAAAGTAATTGGAGGATGACTAACCTTCTTCTGACGCCCAGCATTTCCCCAAACACATACAATCAAAATTTTGATATAGCCATTTTTTTCAATGTAGTTGAATGTTCTGGAATTTAGGTCTTTGAGGATGACAACCCCCACAACCCTCAGAGCAAGGGTTGTAAGCTATTCCCCGGGGGCATATAAGGTTTTTATAGAAAATTTTGTCGCAGAAACTTCAAAAAGGGCTCATTTGATTGGAAATTGAAAGGGTTAGTGCCTATTACAAAAGTCGAAAGGGAATGGACAGCAACTAACCCTCCTCTTATGGCCACCATTTCCCCCTACAAGTTCAATCGCAGTTTTGAGATAGCCATTTTGTTCAACGTAGAGAAAGTTCTCGAAATTATGTATTTGAGGATGACAAACCCCAGAGAGCCCCCAGGGCAAAGGTTGCAAGTTATGCCCTGAGGGCATATTATGTTTTTATAGATAGCGTTGTCGTAAAAACCTCAAAAGGGGCTCATTCAATTGGAAATTGAGATAACCATTTTGTTCAACGTAGTTGAAAGGTCTAGAGATTGTGTCTTTGAGGATGACATCCCTCCCCCCATGGCCCTCAGGACAAGGGTCGTAAGTTATACCTTTGAGGCATTTAACGTCTTTATAGAAATTTTTATCATAGAAGCTTCAAAAAGGGCTCATTTGATTGGAAATTGAAAGGACTAGCGCTTTTTTTATTAGTCGAAAGTGATCAGAGTGCAAATGTCTCCCTCCACGCCTATCATTTCCTCAAAAACTTCCAATCAAAATTCGATATAGTCATTTTGTTAAGCCTATCAGAAAGGTCTGTAAATTATGTCTTTGAGTATAAGAAATCCCTCCAGCCCCCTGGGCAAGGATTGGAAGTTTTGCCCTGGGGACATATAGGGTTTTTATAGAAAGTGTGGACATATAAACTTCAAAGGGGGCTCATTGAATCAGAGGACAGCAAATCATGAGGGTATATGAGACGCTCTAGTGTCCTTTTTAAGAGTCAAATTTATCAGAGGACAGCTAACTTCTCCACCCTACACACGCGTCATACGGTCCCGAAATGCGTCTAATAGAAATTTTGAGATAGCCCTTTTATTCAAAATAATCTAAATATCATATAACAAGGCTTTTGGGTAGAAACAAACCCCAGAGACTAGGGGCTAGGGTTGTAAGTTATGTCAAAGGGGTATTAAAGGTTTTTATGGAAGGGATGGTTGTTTAACTTCAAAAGTGGCTCACTCTTTCTCCCTGAAAAAGACTATGTCAATATAAAACAACCAGAAATTAATCAAAAAAGTTGTTTGCACAAAATAAGTTTTTCAAAAAAAAGTAAAGAACTCCATTAAACCAAAAATGAACAAAAATTGAATTAAATAATCTACCATGCATACAACTACCGCAAATCAGTATTAACAAATAAATAAAACCCAAAAGAATAAGAAATTAAAATAAGTCAAACTCAAAACGAACAGAAATTAATCTGTGTAGGGTTCGAATAAATATCAGCATATGTATAATAAACTGACAATGCACATTTTTTTCAGTAAATTCATTTGAATTTTTCACACTAGAACTCTTAATTTCCAATCGAATGACCCCATTTCGAAGTTTCTACGACGACCCCTTCCATATGAAGTGTCCTGCTCTAAAGGAAAAAAAGAATACATAGTACATTGTGCCAACATCGTTCTTATATGCCCTAAGGGCTTAATTTAAAACCCTTGCCCTGAGGATTGTGGGGGAATGTCCTCCTCAAAAACATATTTTCTATCATGAAATCAACTACGCTGAACGAACTGGCTATCTAAAAATTTAGATTCGATGTGTTTGGGAGAAGGAGAGGCGTGGAGGGGGGTTAGTTGCCCTCCAATCACTTTCGACTATTAAAAAGGGCACTAGCCACTCCAATTTCCAATCGAATTAGCCCATTTCGAAGTTTCTAAGACAACTCCTTCGATAAGAAGTGCCCAGCTGAAGAAAAAAAAATACATTGTGCCCACATCGTTCTTTACTTAGGCAGCGCTAGCGCACTGCCTATAAACCATATAAAAGACTATTCTTAATGTTTGTAAAGTATAACCTTCTAATCATTGGTCTAAAAGTATTGTTCCTCTAAACCCATGGATGACATCAAGACTTCCCAAAAGCTGAAGAAGGAAAAAAAATGTCTGGAAAGTTTATAAGTCCGCTACACTTTCAGCGAGTGCTGTTCCTTTTTGTCAATTCAAGATCTACCGGAATATATATAATTCCTTGTGTAGGAAAAACAAATCTGTCTATTATCTAAATAATTTTTCATTGCATAGCAATGACATTCGTAACACTTCGAAGATAATAAATCTTGTACTTAAACCCGGTTCTGAATCTAGTTCTGTACGTATTAATTTAAAAAAAAAAGTTTTCTCGAGGGATGTAAAGAGCGAAGTTGAAACTTAAAAGGGACAACAATTATTACTTCACAGCCTATTTAATACATATCAATAAAACTAGCGCAAATAAACCAACTAATTATGTTTCCCTGTGCTTTTAGGATTATACAAAATTAGCGCTTTACTGAAAACACAAAATAATATATGAGTTTTGGTACAGTAAAAGCAAACCAATCAAGGCCACTTTTTGCAAAATAAAAAAAACTATCAATCTATTTTAGGATCCATCCCTTTTAAGATAAAGCAACATTTAATTTTAGGATTTTGCTTCATTTTTTTTTTTACGTTTAATTCGGTTTCACAACTGCATAATTGCTCAGTTCAATGACTGAACGGTTTGCAAGAACAAGGGGAGTTCTGGACCATAAGTTTTACAGTGGTACTGTTTTACACTTCCAAGATTTTCCACTTAAGATGTGGCACCAAAAATGTTGTTTTCAGTGCTATTTCTCACTTACGAATGGTAGAATGGATAAAAAGATTGAAGATATGAGCAAAAGTTGTCAAATGAGCCATTAAACATCACTCTAAAAAGATCTGAAAGCCCACTAGCCCTAGCTTTTCCACTTGAGATATGGCACCAAAAGTGCAGTTTTTAGTGCTATTTGAAACTTGCGGATGGTGGAATTCATAGGAAGAACGTAAACATGAGCAAAATCTTTATATGAGCTATCAAACACCTATCTAAAATTTTCTGGTAACCCGCTAGCCCCACCCCTTGAGAAGCGGCAAAAGTGCTTTTTTCGTGCCATATGGCATTTGCACACGGCGGAATTTATATGAACCATATACATATGAGAAATAGCTTTTGAATGAGCTCTTAAGCCTCTCTCTATGATGTTCTATTATAAGGGGTTTATAAGTGACCTAAATACTTATAAAAGACCTAAATTGCTTAAAAGCGATAAAAAAAAGTTTAAAAGTGATATAAAGGGTTTAGAAGTGACCTAAAGTGTTATCAAAGATCTAAAATGCTTATAAGCGATCTAAAGAGTGTATAAGTGATATGAAGGATTAGAAGTGACCTTAAGCGTTATTAAATAAAAAAAAAAAGTTTTTTAAACTGAAAGTAAGGAGCGACATTAAAACTTAAAACGAACAGAAATTATTCCGTATATGAAAGGGGCTGTCCCCTCCTCAACGCCTCGCTCTTTACGCTAAATTTTTTTTTTGTTTTAAAAAATAAAGTTGTGAGACAGAGTCAAACTTTAGCGTAAAGAGCGAGGCGTTGAGGAAGGGACAGCACCTTTCATATACGGAATAATTTCTGTTCGTTTTAAGTTTTAATGTCGCTTCTTACTTTCAGTTTAAAAAACTTGTTTTTTTTATTTAATTTCTGATCGTTTTTTAGTTAATGCAGCTTTTATTTTGGCTCGCCGTCATTGAATAAGTAAACAAAATTTGCATAAAATTTTTACTTTTCTTTTGCTAAATGGCTGTCTCTAAATTTGGTTCTGACGTAATTTACAAATTAACTTACGTAACGAACTTCTATATTCGCATATTTTTCATCTGGCAAAAAATACAAAGTTGCAGATTTTTGCAGATATGAGCTTGAAACCTATGTTATAGGGTTTTCTGATACGCTGAATCTGACGGTGTGATTTTCATTAAAAATTTTTCACTTTTAGGGGATGTTTCCCCCCTCTTTAAAAAATCAGGTGAGTTTTCTGAGGCTCGTAGCCTTTGATGAGTAATACTAAACTTAATAAAATTCATATATTTAGAATCACCGTTATAAGCCCATTTTTTTGATACATTTATTGACATCAAAGTTCCGTTTTCAAAAGTTCCAACAACTAGTGAGCCGTATCGCTGGTTGTTTTTTTTTATTGTTTTTTTTATTACGTATATGTTATTACGTATATGAGGGGGTTCTACTCGTATTCAATAACACACTCTTTAAGTTAAAATTAAAAAAAAATTTTAATTCACAAACCCCTGAATCACAAAGGCCGTTTAATTAGAATAGATAGCTCTTTTGAAAGCACTAAAAAAAAACTGTAGCGTAAAGAGCGAAGTATTGACTTGGGGGAGAACCCCTCATATAAGTAATAATTTCTGTTCATTTTAAGTTCTAATGTTGCTTCTTACTTTCAGTTGAAAGTACTTGTTTTTTTTTAATTTGATTTTTGATCGTGTTTTAAATAATGCTTGGAAATCCGGAGCCCCCTTCATAGAAATGTCCCTTACCCCAAAGAAACATCCCCCACGGAAAGATTCTCCCGAGTAACCCCCGTCTCCAACCCCCCTCCCCCCCCCACCAGAAAAAAATTCTTCCTGAAAATGTCTGTATTCTTCCCAAGAACCAATACAATATGAAAGCAATGGGCAAAGTTCATAACTTGCAGCCCTTCCCCTGGGAACTGTGGGGGATTAAGTCATCGTAAAAGACATATTTATTAGATTTTTGACTATGCTAAACAAACCGGCAATCTCAAAATTTTAATTGGGCGATTTTGAGATAAAAATGAGCATGGGAGGGGTACTAGTTTCACCCCATTTTTTTTTGGTTATATAAAAAGGTAGATCGAACTTTTAATTTCGGTTGCAGTAATTCATACTTCATTATTCTATGATAACTGGGTCGATAAAAATAACCCTGGGAAAAAAAACAAAAAAACACACACCTGTGATCTTTCTTCTGGCAAAAAATGCAGAATTCCACATTTTTGTAGATAGGAGCTTGAAACCTCTACAGTAGGGTTCTTCGATACGCTGAATCTGATGGTGTGAATTTCAGTAAGGTTCTATAATCTTTAGGGGGTCTTTCCCCCTTTTTTTAAAAATCAGCCAACTTTTCTCAGGGGAGCCACGTTTGATGGGCAGAATTAAATTTGATGAAACTTATATTTTTAAAAACACAATTTAAACTTGATTCTTTTGGTGCACCTATTGATCCCGAAATTCCTTTTTTTAGACTTTTAGTTACTATTGAGCTGGGTTGCTCTTTACTTACAGTCCGTTACAACGAACTCTTTGATATTTTACCTAAACTTCCTATGAGTGATCTAAAGCGTTTATAAGTAATAGGAAGGGTTTAAACTAATCTAATGCGTTATGAAGGACCTAAAGTGCTTATAAGCGATCTGAAGCGTTTATAAGTGATATGAAGGGTTTAGAAGTTTATAAAAGACCTAAAGTACTTATGAGTGATCATAAACGTTTATAACTTATATAAAGTGTATATAAGAGATCTAAACCGTTATAAAGTATCTATAGTTTTAATGAGGCATCTAAATCGTTTATAAGTGATATAAAGGGTTTAGAAGTGACCTAAAGCGTTATAAAAGACCTAAAGTGCTTATGAATGATATAAATCATTTATAAGTGATGTAAAAGCTTGATAAGTGACCTAAAACGTAATGAAAGACATAAAGTGCTTATGAGTCTAAAGCGTTTACAATTGATATAAGTTTACCTAAAGCGTTATAATGGACCTAAATTGCTTATGAGTGATCTAAAGCGTTCATAAGTGATATAAACGGTTTAGAATTGACCTAAAGCGTTGTGAAAGTCGTAAAGTACTTATGAGTAATTTAAGGCATTTATATGTGATATAAAGGATTTACAAGTGACCTAAAGTGTTATAAAAGACCTAAAAGGATCATAAGCGAATAAAAGCGTTTAAAAGTGAAATGAAGGGCTTAGAAGTGACCTAAAGCGTTGTGAAAGTCGTAAAGTACTTATGAGTGATTTAAGGCATTTATATGTGATATAAAGGGATTAGAAGTGACTTATGTATGATTTAAAGCGTTTATGAGTCATATAAAGGATTTAGAAGTGACTTAAAGCGTTATAAAAGATCTACGGTGCTTATGAGCGATAGAAGCATTTATATTTTATATAAAGGGTTTAGAAGTTACCTAATGCATTATAAAGACCTAAACTTGTTATGAGCGATCTAAAGCGTTTATGAGTGATATAAAGGGTTTAGAAGTGACCTAAAGCGTTGTGAAAGTCGTAAAGTACTTATTAGTGATTTAAGGCATTTATATGTGATATAAAGGGATTAGAAGGGATTTATGTGTGATTTAAAGCGTTTATGAGCCAATTAAAGGATTTAGAAGTGACCTAAAGCGTTATAAAAGATCTACGGTGCTTATGAGTGATAGAAGCATTTATATTTTATATAAAGGGTTTAGAAGTTACCTAATGTATTATACATACCTAAACTTGTTATGAGCGATCTAAAGCGTTTATGAGTGATATAAAGGGTTTAGAAGTGACCTAATGCATTATAAACAACTAAAATTTATATAATTGATTTAAATCGTTTATAAGCGATATAATGGGTTTAGAAGTCAACTAAAGCGCTGTAAAAGACCTTTTACAGTTATAAAATATCTATAAGTCTTATGAGTGATCTAAATCGTTTATAAGTGATATAAAGGGTTTAGAAGTGACCTAAAGGATTATAAAAGACCTAAAGTGCTTATGAGCGATCTAAAAAGTTTATAAGTAATATCAAGGGTTTAGAAGAGACCTAAAGTGTTATAATAGAGCTAATGTACTTATGAGCGATCTAAAGCGTTTATAAGAGAATAAAAGGATTAAGAGTGATCTAAATTCTTAAAAAAAGCTAAAATTTTTATGAGCGATCTAAAATGTTTATAAGTAATATAAAGGGTCTAGAAATGATCTAAAGCGCTAGGCCCTATATGAGACTTAAAGTGCTTATGAGCGATCTAAAGAGTTTAGAACTTGCATAAGGGGTTTGGAGGTGACTTAAAGCGTTATAAATTACCTAAAGTGCTTATGAGAGATCTAAAGCGCTTATAAGGAATATAAAGGGTTTACCAGTAAACTAGATCGTTATAAAAGACCTAAAGTACTTATGAGTGATCATAAACGTTTATAAGTTATATAAAGTGTTTATAAGTGATCTAAACCGTCATAAAATACCTATAGTTCTTATGAGCCATCTAAATCGTTTTTAAACGATATAAAGGGTTTAGAAGTGACCTAAAGCGATATAAAAGACCTACAGTACTTATGAACGATCTAAATCGTTTATATGTGATGTAAAAGCTTTATAAGTGACCTAAAGCACTATGAAAGACTTAAAGTGGCTATGAGTTATCTGAAGCGTTTACAAGTGATATAAAAGGATTAGAAGTGACCTAAATCGTTATAAAAGATCTAAAGTGCTTATGAGTGATCTAAAGCATTTATAAGTGATATAAAGGGTTTAGAAGTGACCTAAAGCTTTAAAGTGTTTAAAGGGTTTAGAAGCGACTTGAAGTGTTATAAAAGATTCTTATGAGCGATCTAAAGCGTTTATATGTGATATAAAGGGCTAAGAAACGACCTATATGGTTATAAAATACCTAAAATTTTATGAGCGATCTAAAGCGATTATAAGTAATATAAAGGGTTTAGAAGTGACTTAAAGCGTTATAAATGACCTAAAATGCTTATAACCGATCCATCTTCGTGTTGCGGAGAATCAAACTCTGAAGTTTAGAGCGTGGAAAGATCCGGGTCACATCGGGGGAGTTAGGATGGGAGGGAAGGAAGAAAACTTGCAAAATACTTAGTACTGCACAGAGTATAGCTTTTTCACGCTAAAATCGATCAGTTAAAGAACTGGTAAATTCTTAATGCTTGCAAGTGCAATTTAAGGCAAGGTAAATCTGAAAACTAGAATAGAGAGATAATACTCCCCCTCTACTCTTGAAATCCCTCATTCGTGGAATTAGATCTGAAATTGCACTCATGGAAAAATATTCTACCAAAAAATGCTCATAAAGCTCTCCAGAATAAAAATAATCACAATCTGTATTGTTTTTTTCTATTTCTGCAGATGTGCCCTTTTTGCCATTGGCACTAGGGATTAACAATACGCCACCAGATATTCGTTTTCAGCGCTTTTTCCTGTCCTAGATTCCATACTAGAAAATAAATAACAAAATAAAAAATTAACACTCATGAAGAAATATTCTACCAGGCAATTGCTCTCAGAGCTCTCCGGAATAAAAATAATCACAATCTCGATGTTTCTGCTACAATCAAACAGGAAATAAAGTTTAAATTTGAAAAGTAGAGTGGAGAGATAATGCTCCCCCTCTAGGGGAGAGTCGGGTACGTTGGGACGTGGGTCCGTTGAGACACGTGTACTTTTGACAGAAAACTTCAAGCTAAAAATCTGCCGCTACTCCTACCTCAAACGCAACCTTTTGGACTATCTGGGGATGTAGTATAGTGTCCGCATCTGCAACTTTGTATCACAAAATTTAGGTAAGAATTTTGTATGTGGTTTTTGAAAAATATTTTTGCTTTGCAAAATTCTACGATACTCTTAGGTAAGCAGCTTCTAGAAAACTGCTTAGAGCCCATTAGATAGAGAAATTTATGAGATTTACTATGGTATAAATTTTTTTGTGTTCTTCTGCCATCTAGTGGCTGAACTAATTTATTTTCGTAAGTTCGAACTGTTAGGGTACTCTGGGACGCTTGTTCCGGGATACACTGGGACAGGTTAAAGTTCATTGTGTCCCAGGGTACCCTTGATTGCTTTTGCCTAGAGAACTTTCATGAGTATGCTTCTTGTCTTATGTTGACTTCTTTCTTTCGTTGTTTTACTCTCGATGGGCCTTGTGTTATTAGGTAGCTACAACAATCCTAAAAAAAAATCCCGAAAATCAAATATTTTACAATCCAGGCTAATTGAATCCCCCTCAACACACAAAATATATTCCACTAGTTTAAAATAAATTCCAACAATCATTAAAAAAAATTACTTCAAATCTATAATCTATAATCTAAAAATTCATAAAATCCTATACTATTTCTACATTCCCTAATAATTTACTCAATTTTTTTCATAAAATAAACTCCACTAATTCAAGTCTAAGTCTTCAAATCTAAGACCTCAAATCTTAAACCTACAATCTAAGTTTCCAATACTTCAAATCTATACTCTAGGCTATAATTTTTTTTCTCTATATCATAAAAACTCGTATTATTTCTATATTCCATAAAACTATATTCAATTAGAAGCTCCATACATTCTAATTATTCAATTAAATTAAAATTTTACCTAATATATAAACTTAGAAGAACTGAAACTTAGTATATAAACTAAAATCTCTTTCTTTCGTTTTAGAATGCCAAAAACGAGGACAGCCGATCCGTCGCTTTACGCCTGGAATGAGGAGGACATGAAGAAAGCAGTACATGTTCACCTTTATGGGATGCCACTTCGAGCAGCTGCTGAAGTTTACAATGTCAAGCGGTCAACTCTTAGCAGATTTGCAAGCACTACTTTTCGTGACAGAACGGATGAAGAAAAAGAAGAGTTTAGTTACACTCCCGCCTATGACAACAGGCGAGTATTTACGATTGAGCAGGAGCTTCAATATGAAGAGAACATCGTTGAAGCAGCCCAAATGCACTATTGTCTCTTCAGGAAGAGAGCAAGAAAGCCTCCTTGGCTCATGGTAAAACGAAACAGACTTGCATATCTATTAAGCTCGGACACAGAGAAGTCCGCAGGCAAAGACTGGTTGTATGGTTTTCTTAGAAAGTACCTTTTGATTTCGCTTGGAAGACTAGTACCTACAAGTATCCAGAGAATCCTTGGTTTCAATCGTGTTGCTGTTGACACTTTTTACAGGAATCTCGGAGAGTTGTATTCAAAATACAAGTTCTTTTGCTAGCTTGATCTTCAACCTCGATGAGACTGGGCTCAAAAATGTCCAGATTAAGTACCAAAGAGTTCCGAACCCTAATAGAGTAAAGCAGCTTGTTGCTACAACTTCCCAAGAGAGAGGAAAGCTGGAGACTTTGGTTCACACTATAAATGCCCTGGGAGGATTTATTCCAGTCTTTCTGATTTTCCCACGAGCACGTTTTGTAGAAAGGCTTCTTGATGGAGCCCCCCCACAGACTGCTGGAATAGAGAGTGGCAAGCCTGGAAATGCTTGGTTCACAAAAGATCTATTTTTGCTGTATTTGGAGCATTTTGTGTCGCATGTTCATCCATGTCCTGAGAATCCTGTATTGATTCTGATGGACAATCCTGAAAGTCACACCAGTTACGATGCAATTTTGTTGGCCAAAGAAAAGGGAATACATTTACTTACGTTCCCACCGCAAACATCATCCAGGTTGCAACCTCTCGACGTTTCTGTTTATGGACCTTTAAAGACTTACTGGTCACAGGCAATGGAGAACTGGTTGAGACTTCACCCTGGTCGAGCAGTGGCGGAAAACGAGATCGGTGAATTACTGAGGGTTGCTTTTCCTAAGGTCTTTTCTCAGACTAACATCACTAGCAGATTCTCAAAGCCTGGAATTTTTCCGCTGAATACCGGAGTGTGGCAAGTGACCTACATTTTGACGCTGTTTGGGTGAAAATGCTCGAATGTTCAGTTTTTCTAAGGCGAGATAAAAGCGTTTCTAAATGCTACAGAGGGTTTAGATGTGACTTACAGCGTTATAAGAGATCTATTAGTGCTTATGAGCGATCTAAAGCGTTTTTAAGTAATATAAAGGGTTTGGAAAATACCTAAGGCGGTAAAAGAAAAAAGTACTTATGAGCGATCTAAAGCGTTTATAAGTTATACAAAGGGTTAAGAAGTGAACTAAAGCGTTATAAAAGACCCAAAGTGCTTATGAGCGATATAAATCCTTTATGAGTGATATAAATGTTTTAGAAGTGACCTACAGATTATAAAGACCTAAAAGGTATATGAGAGATTTAAACCTAAGCCGTTATAAATTTTCCATAAGTCTTATGAGCGATCTAAATCGTTTATAAGTGATATAAAGGGTTTAGAAGTGACCTAAAGCATAATAAAAGACAAAAAGTGCTTATGAGTAATCTAAAGCGTTTATAAGTAATTTAAAGGGTTTAGAAGAGACCTAAATCTTAATTTATAATAAATAAAACACCTGATGTGCTTATGAGACATCTAAAGCGTTTATAAGAGATATAAAGGCATTAAAAGTGATCTAAAATGTTCAAAAAAAGCTAAAATTCTTGTGAGCGATCTAAAATCTTTATAAGTTATATAAAGGGTTTACAAGTGACCTAAAGCGCTATAAGAGACCTAAAGTGCTTATTAGCGATCTAAAGAGTTTAAAAGTGGTATAAGCGGCTTAGAAGTGACTTGAAGCGTTATAAATGACCTAAAGTGCTTATGAGTGATCTAAAGCATTTATAAGTGATATAAAGCAGCAAACTAAAGTGTTATAAAAGACCTAAAGTACTTATGAGTGATCAAAAGCATTTACAAAAGATATAAAGTGTTTATAAGTGGCCTAAACCGTTATAAAATACCTATAGATTTTATGAACGATCTGAATCTTTTTTAAGTCATATAAAGTGTTTAGAAGTGACCTAAAGCGTTATAAAATACTTATAGTAGCCTACTTATGAACGATCTAAATCGTTTATAAGTGATGCAAAAGCTTTTTAAGTGACCTAAAGCGCTAAGAAAGACCTAAAGTGCTTATGAGTCATCTGAAGCGTTTACAAGTGATATAAGTTTACTTAAGGCGCTATAAAAGGCCTAAAGCACTTATAAAGGATCTAAATGGTTTATAAGTAATGTAAAAGGTTTAGAAGTGACCTAAAGCGTTATAAGACTTAAATTTCTTATGAATGATCTAAAGCGTTCATAAGTGATATAAAAAGTTTAGAATTGACCTAAAGCTCTAAAGCGTTTAGAACAGACCTAAATCGTTATTAAAGACCTAAAGTGTTTATGAGCGGGTTTAGAAGTGACCTTAATCGTTATAAAAGACCTAAAGCGCTTATGAGTGATCTAAAGCATTTATAAGTGATATAAAGGGTTTAGAAGTGACCTAAAGCTTTAAAGTGTTTAAAGGGTTTAGAAGCGACTTTAAGTGTTATAAAAGACCTAAAGTGCTTATGAGCGATCTAAAGCGTTTATATTTGATATGAAGAGCTTAGAAACGATCTATATTGTTAGAAAAGACCTAAAATTTTTACGAGTGATCTAAAGCGTTAATAAGTAATATAAAGGGTTTAGAAGTGACTTAAAGTGTTATAAATGACGTAAAGTCCGTACGAGCAATCCATCTTCGTGTTGCGGAGAATCAAACTCTGAAGTTTAGAACGTGGAAAGATCTGGGTCACATCGGGGGATCTAGAGTAGGGGGAGGAGAGAGAACTAGCAAAAATACTTTGTGTTGCACAGAGTATAGCTTTTTCACACTAATGTCGATCAGTTGAAGAACTGGTGAATTCCTACTGCTTTCGAGTGCAATTTAAGGCATGGAGAAATATTCTAGCAGACAAATGCTCTCAAAGCTCTCCAAAATAAAAATAATCACAATCTTTATTGTTCTTCTCCTATTTCTGCAGATACGCCGAGCGATCTAAAGTGCTTAAATAGTGCCTATATATAAGTGATATAACGTGCTCTAAAGCGATCTAAAGTGCTCTAAAGATCGCTCATAAAAATTTTAGTTCTTTAATAGCAATTTAGGTCGTTTGTAAACCCTCCATATCATTTATAAACGCTTTAGATCGCTCATAAGCACTTTAGGTATTTTATAACAGTTTAGGTCACTTCTAAACCCTTTGAACAATTATAAAAGCTTTAAATCGCTCATTAGCACTTTAGATCTTTTATAATGCTTTAGGTCATTTCTAATCTCTTTTATATCAATTATAAACACTTTAGATCTCTAATAAGCATTTTAGTTCAATTATAATGCTTTAAATCACTTGTAATCCCTTTATATTAATTATAAACGCTTTAGATTACTCATAAGCACTTTTGGTCTTTTATAACTCTTTTGGTTACTCATAAACCTTTTACATCACTTATAAATGATTTATATCATTCATAAGCACTTTCCGTCTTTTATAACGCTTTAGGTCACTTCTAAACCCTTTATAAAACTTATAAAATCTTTAGATCACTCATTAAAACTATAGGTATTTCATAACGAGACAGGTCACTTCTAAACTCTTTATATAACTTTTAAACACTTTAGATCACTCATTAGTACTCTAGGTCCATTATAACGCTTTAGGTCACTTCTAAACCTTTTACATCACTTATAAGTGATTTAGATAGTTCATAAGCTCTTTAGGTCTTTTAAAACAGTTTAGGTCACTTCCAAACACTTTATATCACTTGAAAATTATTCTTATAACTCATAAGCACTTTAGGTCTTTTATAGCGCTTTAGGTCACTTATGAAACTTTTACGTCAATTATAAATTATTTATATTGTTCATAAGCACTTTATATCACTGTTAGTGATCTTTATATCACTTATAAACGCATCAGATCACTCATTAGTACTTAGGTCTTTTATAACACTGTAGGTCACTTTAAAACCTTTCATATGACTAATAAACACTTTAAGATCACTTGTAAGACTCTTAGGTCTTTTATAAAGGTTTAGGTCACTTCTAAACCCTTTATATCACTTATAAACGATTTAGATCGCTCATAAAGACTATAGGTATTTTATAACGAGATAGGTCACTTTTAAACACTTTAGATCACTGATAAGTACTTTAGATCCATTATAACACTTTAGGTCACTTCTAAACCTTTTACATTACTTATAAGTGCTTTAGATCGCTCATAAGAAATTTAAGTCTTTTATAACGGTTTAGGTCACTTTCAAACCCTTTATATCACTTGAAAATTCTTTTGATTATAAATTATTTATATTGTTCATATGCACTTTATATCACTGTTAGTGATCTGTATATCACTTATAAACGCATCAGATCACTCATTAGTACTTTAGGTCTTTTATAACGGCTTTAGGTCACTTCAAAACCTTTCATATGACTTATAAACACTTTAGATCACTTATAAGACTCTTAGGTCTTTTATAACGCTTACGGTCACTTCTAAACCCTTTATATAACTTATAAACGCTTTAGATCATTCATATACTTTAGGTCTTTTAGTTCACTTCTAAACCCTTTCGATTTAGATTATTCATGAGCACTTTAGGTCCACTATAACGCTTTAGGTCACTTCTAAATCTTTTACATCACTTATAAGCGATTTATATCATTCATAAGCACTTTAGGTCTTTTATAACGCTTTAGGTCACTTCTAAACCCTTTATATCACTTATAAACACTTTAAGTACATAAGCACTCAAGTACATAAGCATTCATAACCACATTGGGTCTTTTATAGCGCTTTATTATTGCACGGAGTATAACTTTTTCATGCTAATGACGATCAGTTGAAGAACTGGTAAATACTTAATGCTTGCAAGTACAATATAAGGCAAGGTAAATCTGAAAAGTGGAGTGGAGAGATAATACTCCTCCTCTACTCTTGAAACCCTTACTTTCATTCGAAAAACTAGTTGTTTTTATTCAGTTTATGTTCGTCTTAATGTATATTTATTCAAGTCATATGAAGTAGCCTACCTCTAATACTAAGTTTGAAAACACTGTCTAGTAGTTAGGAAGCAATCATTCCTTAATAAAAAAGAGAAAAGTTTAACTATTGCTCTTTAATTAACTAAAGATAAAATCACTCCTTAATAAAATGTATGGGTACTGTGGAGCAAATAAAATGTTGTTAAGTAGAATCTTAAGAGTTTTTCTTTGACCTTATTGTGCAAAATGGGATTTACATAAAAATAGATTAATAATAGTTAAAAAATATACAATAAATAAATATATTTCTTAGAGAGGTAACCATAGTTTGATATCTACTATAATGGCTTTGTTGACCGGAAGGCACCAAGTGCCATTCTGGCATCAGGTACTCACATATCTAGGTCCGTCCCTACTTCAACCGTGTCTCGCTCATTCCGCTTCAATAAAATAGCCCTCTAAAATTTTCCACTGAAAGATACAGAACAAATTTTGTCACGTAAATAGTTGATATGTTAAATAAGTAAACCCCTGCCACCCAACTCTCTTTTTGCCCTCCAGTTTTTTAATGTTCCTTTTGCAAATTATAAGTTTTCTTTTTAAATTATTTTTTACTACTGTCTTTTTTTTAGCCTCGAAACTACATTTTGTCCTTATATTTTTATTTTATCTATCCCTTTAATCTTGAAAGTTTTAATTGTTTTGATATTTTTAAATATTTTTTACAACCTTTTTGACATTTGGAAAATTTCTTTTTCCTGATTAGTCCTATTATATTGGCTTTTTGTGTTTATTGACTCGAAAGTGCAAAATCGGTCCATCTGGGGTTATAACAGAAACTCTTCTGAAATAAATCTTATCTTACTAGATTTATGTGGCAACGGGCCTTTGTGGCCTGAGCCCCGAGTCAGTTTGGGGAGACCACCCTTGACAATGACGTTTCTATTTATCTTGACATATAATATCGTCAAACATAAAAATGCATCTGTCATTTACAGTTACTACAGTACAGCGGCTGCAGCACTCTCTTCTAGAGATGGGGATTGAAGTTCGAGTCCTTGTGTAGAAATGACTCAAGACTCCCATGCTGTATCATTATTTTTCTTTTAATTCCATTTCCCTCTTTCACTATATAACGAAAAAAAAAACACCAAAAATGGGGTTTTTTAAGTCCAAACGAGAATGCTGAAAAAACACACAAAGCGAATATTTTGATAGGACAACCACCTCTTTTCTTCAGCGCGAACTAAATAGTACATTCAAGGAAATTGTCGAAAAACAAACCAACAAAACAAACACAAAAAGTCAATACGAAAAAAAAAATTAGAAGATAAATAAAATTCAATAAAAGCCAAAAATTATAAGAATTATAATCAAATACCTAACAATCATAAAGCGAGTCATTCGCCAATATCTGCGATTTGCACAAAATCCAAAAAGTTAGAACTGCCATTGACGGATACTAGCGAAAAACAGATGTTGCCAGCGACTATCCGTCGATGGCAGTTCTAATTTTTGGATGTTTTTGCAAATCGCGGATATTGGCGAATAACTCGCGTTTAAATTAGCCCTTATCAAAAATTAGTCCACTAATTTGTTAGCATGTTACATTGTTCTTGCAGCAGTTACCACTTATAATTTGAAAGTTTCCCTCTATTGCACTCTTAAGGCAGCAACTGCGCCTCCAAAGCCCTGTTACTATCTTTCAGTAAAAATTCAGTTGTAAGAAATAATAATCGAAGGAAAAGGCAAAAAGCGAAGAAAAAAACTTTATAAGCAAGGCCGCATCCAGGGGGAGCGTGACGGAGTTTGACCCCTTCTCCCAAATTCTTATTCGACTCGTAAAAAAAGTAACAAAAATTCATTTAACAAATTTTATGGTTTATAACATTTTTTGGAAAAAAAGTTTTTTTTTTGTAAACCGCCTCCCCTCCCCCGAAAGAAATCCTGGATACTCTTTTGCCTGCAAGTCCAATTTATATTATTATGGCATCATAGTACACCTTTACAGAGAAAGGGAAGCTAAAAACAACTCATAAGATAAATAGAGGACAAACGACTCAACGAAATTCAAACAAATATGAAACTGCTTAAAATCATTTTTTTAATCATCGAATACAAAGAAAACAACAGAAAAAGAAGAAAAGAACACTATGTTTGATGAAGTATCTTATTGAATGCATTATACGAAGATTCCAGGTCAAATATCAATTGTCGAGCTTGCGAGTCGGAAAGTTGATCAGCAGCCTGCATGGCAGACAGAGTTTGGACCCAGGTATCTACTTTAGACTTTCCTTCGAAATTCCCAGGTAAAATGCTCAGTCGAGCCATAGCGTCCTGCAAAAAACAGATGATGAGGGATTTAATTGAGACTCTTATCGCCAAACTAGCGACAAAACATAGTGAGCTACATTTAAATTGGTCAATTTAGTAACAAGTCTCGTAAAATATGAAGCAACTGACTATAGAGCCTGTCAGACGGCCGAGATTAAAAAAAAAACGCAATATATATCCTTTCCATCACAAAAACCGCAATTCCACGCCCCCCCCCCCCACACACAAAAAAGTTCCTAAGACTTTTAACTGGATCCTCCAGTGGTGAGATAAAACGCGGTATATTCTCTTGTCATGATGACTTAAGCTAACCGTTGTGTACTCTCACGTGATTTGGCTAGCAGTTATGGACACGTACTAATTACAAAAAGCGATACTACAATTCAAATGTGGACTAACACACTGCAGTTTTCAAGCAATCATTATTCGATCACAACTAAAAAAAGGGTGCAATAAAAATTAAATAAGAGCAGCACATACTGTAAAAATTATACTTAAAAAAACCAACGATTTGGAAAGTTTGTATATGTTGAACCGTTGCCTAACCAAAATCCTCTTTGCAATACATACGCCCTTTAACCCCTCACCAGCGAGGCAGGACTGTTCAAATGTATCCTTGTCATAGAAAGCCAAAACTGTGTTTTTCCTTTTTTTTCTGTTACCAGATGACCAAAGTGGCTTAGGAAGCATTAGAACGATAAAAATATCAAAGCAGTATGAAAAATTTTTATTATACAGTATTAATTTTAAAGACTGTCATGGGGAATGTTTGGCTGAACCGCTACAATTTGCTTTTAAGAGTGGGTGGTGCCTAACAGGCTACAGCTCCCTATTATTTGAGAAAGATGTTGAGTTTGAATAAAAAAGATTATATTTATGAACTTACTTGCAAGGGGAGGGGGGGGGGAGTGCTTCACCTCAGAGAAAAATTGTACTACCGGAAAAAAAAGTTTCCGAGATAATAGTGTTTAAAGATTTTAAAGGCGGGTGGTTTGCTACAGAAGGACAAAATTGCGGAAGTTGTAGAAGCAAAACTACGGTACGTAGAAAAATGCCAACTATACTATTCAAAAGCTCCTGAAAAATTATGATATATGGCAGAGGATATTAAAAAAACATTTCTTATGCAGTAGGACAATTTTGCTTTAATAATAATAATAGAAATAATAATTTATTTTTGCCCTCTATCGATACAAAAGACAAAAAAAAAGAATAAACAAGACAAGAGAAACAAGATGGAACTTAAATCAGCACTAAAACACTGGACCTAACGATCTACCCATTCATACATCATAAAGGTTAAACAGAAAGTCTAATAAATTCCTACATCGGTCGTCAAATGGCAAATAAATCATATGCCTCACAGAATAAATCCTATGGCTTATAAAATATACATTAAAAAACAACGAGATGAGACATTAGAGGCTTTTTTTTGCTATTGATCACTAGTAATTTCACGGTAACGTTGACAACTCGGCAATCTTGGGGCTTACTTTTCCTTACTATATACATACATACAAAGACATACATACACGCATATACATACATACATATACATATATACATACATATCCATACATACATACATATATACCCACACATACACACAAACACATACACATGTGTTACGCTTTTTCGCTAAATTAAAACACAAATGCACTAGACGAGTAATAAAGAGAAAAGAACAAAACACGAAAAATCATCAGCTATACAACAAAGTGACAACCACCACTGACGAGAAAAACAACCAAAACATAAAAGCCTGCTCAGACCGGGGACTAAATTCTATTCCACCGTATATAGAAGATGGTTAAGCGGAAAATCTGACATTTTCTTGCAACAGTTTTCAAATCGAGCCGATAATTCTTCCATCTTCTCAGATATGTCAAAGACACGGTATTTTTTTTACAAATGTATGAGTTACGGAACCATAGAGGAATAACAATAAAGTATTTAGCAAACCGGTAAAATTGAACCCTAATTTCTTTCTTTTCTGTTAACGAAAAAAGTTTCCAAAATGGATTTAGAAAAAACACGTTCGGTGCAAACATAGAGTTGTTCTTTCCTAATGTATACTTGCCAAATTGCCCTTTAACTTTTGCTAGCAAACCATAAGTTTTGCGAAGTTTCTTTTTCAACTCATTAATAACCAGAGTGCGTGTCGCTGTTATCGATGAGCCAAAATGAGCACCTAAATACTTGAGTGAATTAGACTTAGGAAGAGTGATCGAACCTACTTTAAAGGATTCTGAACGTCTTTTCATTCTGGTTTTCTATCATAAACTCAGTTTTCGACGGTTCAATAGCAAGGCCAATAGTAGACAAACTAGCCTGAAGAGCCTCAAAAGCCCTTTCCATTGATGATAATTTATCAGCAAGAAGAAGTATGTCATCTGCATACGACAGGTGACTAATATCGATATGACTATCAATAATATAGGGTGGGATATTTCTCGTCGCAGTTCTAAGTGCATTGTTGAATATTAATGAACTTAAAACTGAGCCCTGCTTTACCCCGCGCTTTACAGGAATGGGACATGTCAAACCGTCACTAGAACGGACCCGGACTATTGAATGCTGGTACCAATTCCAAAGACACGCGCAAATAAAGCCGCTAGTTCCGCTATTTAACAGAGCAACTAAAGATTGTGAATGCAAAATTGAATCAAAAGCCTTAGCTATACAAACCGCGGATACACACATCCTGTTATTCACCCTCTTGTAACTTACCGTTATAGTCAAGAGCAGACAATGTGCATTTTGGACTCCTAAACCTTGCCTAAAACCAAATTGATGATCCCCAAAATCACACTTTTCACGCAGAAACGGGCAATTATTTTTTCAAGTAACTTGCTAAGCAAACAGCATATGGTTATAGGTCTATAAGAATTGCATAGCGCGGGGTCCTTATTCTTTATAGACACACATGTAATTAGCCCTTCAGAAAAAGTCTTAGGGACACACTGTTGGGATAAAATAATCTGAAATAACAGAGCTAAGTGTTCAAACAGCACATGTGTGAGTTAATAGCATAGAAGGTGTAAAAGTGATGTAATTTTTTTTTATTCAGCTTTGACAATTGTTTCTGCAATATTCCATGGAAATCTGTGTCAATTGGTGGTGGTTCGCAAGCATATATTGACGAGAAATGAGTGTGCCATTCAGTGTTGGTAATTTGATCTATCAGGGTTGAAGAGGAACGTGTAAGTTTAGTAACCTCTTTCCGCAAAAACTGTGGATTATCCTGTATTGACTGTGATAAATTTTCAAATTGGCATTTTTTTCCAATTTTTTACAACTTTCTAAAAATTCTGCCTCGTCCATTTAACTAAACCGAAAACTATACCTGAACTAATGAAAGAAGAGAGGAAAGAAAATAACAAAATGAAAAATTAAATAAAAAACTGTTAAAAAACGAGGATTTTGTCAGCCAGTGGCGAAATATGAAGAATAAGAAATAAGCAAATATTTCGACAAGGACCTCCGCCGAGTCGTCCTCAGTGCTAAACAAAACAAAAAAAAAAAAAAAAGAAAAAAAAAAAAAATGAAAATCAAACCTTTCTAAGTTTACCTCACAACGACAGAACAAAAACTAAATAAGAACCAGGTTGAAATCAATGAAAAAGAAATCTACCAGGATGATTGAGCAATAATCCTTTGTTTTGCTACAGCCTTAGCTGGCCTACAAACTCGTTCAATATTTGATGTGCAAATAAGTTCTCTCAAGTTATACCGGGCGAAAATATTGATTGAGTCCTTCAAAATTAAACTGTCATAAATTGGGCTTAATGAAATATCTCCAGTATTTCTATTTATTGCTAAATTTCGGTTTATGTATTTTTTTTTTTATATCAATTACCTCTTTAAAAGTTAGTGGTAGGTCATTTACAGTAGATATTAAGGTTGCCTCGTCAAAAAGAACCAGGTGGGTCGGATTTTCGAAAATATGCAGTGCCAATGCCGAATCAAAGTTGTCATTGTTATTATTCAATCTCAGGAACTTATCTATTGAAATTTTGTGTTCATGCAAACATTCACCTAGATGTTGATGGGTCCTACCAATGTAAAATTTCCCACATGAACACGGGATTCTGTAGACACAAACAAGGTCAGTTTTATCCTTTCCTGAGTTGAAAAAAATGTTCAACTTTTTGTTCAGTTTTGACAGAAACAGAGAGCTTATGTTTTTTAAAAACTTATCAAAGTACATCGCTAAGTTTTGGGATGTATGGTAAATTGATGAAAGTTTTTTTCTCAATTGCCGGGGCAACTGAATCAAGGGAGACGAGTTCCCTATTTTGTTGTTTTATCTTTTTTAGTCGACTATCTATGATATTTTCAATAAGTTTTATTGGGTAACCATTGCAGAATAGAATATCCTTGACATAGTTTAATTCAGAATTTATATGATTACGAGAACAGATTTTTAAAACTCTGTCGACTAAAGAGATTATTACCCCTCTTTTCACAGAAGGAGGGTGGTGCGAAGAGAAATGTAGATATCGATCATTATGGGCCGGCTTTCTGTATATGGAAAGTTTAAGGCTAGGAGCAGTTTTTATAATCAAAACATCCAAGAAAGGCAGCTTGCCTGAATCTTCGACTTCCATTGTGAACTGGAGATTCGAATCAGAAAAGTTCAAATGTGCCAAAAAATCTCTTAGAGAGTCTTGTCCATGTTCCCAAAGAGAAAGGATATCATCAACGAAACGAACTATAGTTCTTGTAGTTCTTCAGCTACGGGTATAGGAAGTTTCTTACCCACCATTTTAAAGCCTCTTTTGAGCACACTGAAATCTTATATAAAAATTTCCATAAATCTTGTTGACAAGTTAAAAAATCAAAGTACAGCAGAAAAAACTATTTTATCTAGTTTTAATACAGTCTCCATGTACACTTCATGCGATATCCATAAATGTGAGCAGGCCTTACAAAGAAAATTAGAGGAAAATTCAGCTTGGTCGGATTACAAAACTTCAGAAATTGATAAAATAATGACCCTTGTTCGTCTTTGAAAAAGGTCCCCTCGTATTTTAAATTCCGAAAAACATTTTTTCTTCAAACCATGGGCCTATCCATGGGCACTGTTTGTCTCCTTTTTTGGCAAATTTTTACATGGATTTCATAGAACAGTCTGCGTTGAATAGTTTCCACTTAAAACACTCTATCTGGTTGCGTTTCGTTGATGATATCCTTTCTGTTTGGGAACATGGACAAGACTCTCTAAGTGATTTTTTGGTACATTTGAACTTTTTTGATTCGATTCTCCAGTTCACAATGGAGCTCGAAGATTCAGGCAAGCTGCCTTTCTTGGATGCTTTGATTATAAAAACTGCTCCTAGCCTTGAATTTTCCATATAAAGAAAGCCGACCCATAGTGATCGATATCTACATTTCTCTTCGCATCACCCTCCTTCTATGAAAAGAGGGGTAATGATCTCTTTAGTCGACAGAGTTGTAAAAATCTGTTCTCGTATCATATAAATTCTGAATTAAACTATGTCAAGGATGATGTTGACATCCTCAAAGACATAACTGCTGGACCTTTCAATAATCATGAACAAAATAGCTTTCTTAAAATTTAGAGATTCCAGACATGTTTTGGGGAATGATAGGCTTGGGGGAGCGGCTTATTGCCCTCCGTTCACTTTTAACTCTTAAAAAGGGTACTAAAACTTCCGACTTCCAATCAAACGAGCTCCATCTGATTCAAAGTTTATACGACTATTCGTTCCATAAAAACCTTAGATGCCCCGGGCATAACTTACAACCCTTGCCCATGGACTCTCGGGGATTGTGTCCACCCTAAAGACACTATTATATGATTTTTGGACTATTGGTAACAAAATGGGTTTCTCACAATTTCAGTTGAATGCGTTTTGGGAAAAGAGGATGTCAGGGAGGGGAGCTAGTTGCTCTCCATCATGTTTAACTCTTAAAGGGAAATAGAACTCTGCATTTCAAGTAAAATGAGCTTCTTCTAAAGCTCACGCGACCACCCCTTCCATAAAACCTTATATGCAATAATTATACAATATTATACAATCTTTGAACTATTTTTGGACAAGGGCTATCTCAAAATTTTTATCGGATGTATTTGTGGAAAATACGATGTGGGGGGCGGCTGTCCCCGATCACTGTGACTCTTAAAAAGGGAACTAGAACATCTGATTTCCAATCCAATATGCCCCCTCCGGAGCTTATACGACCACCTTTTCCATAAAACCTTATATGCTCTCGGGGCATAACTTATAACCATTGCGCTGAGGACTATGGGGGGATGTCATCTTCAAAGACATAATTTCCAGACCTTTCAACTACGCTGGACAAAATGGCTATCTTAAAGTTTTGATTTGATGTGTTTTAGGAATTGATGGACATGGGGGGGGGGGGTGCTTGTTGCTCTCCAATCACGTTTTACAATTAAAAAAGGCCCTTTCAATTTCCAATCGAATGCGCCTTTTTGAAGTTTCTATGACAACAAGTAGCCATTTCAAAATTTCTATCAGATGCATTTCGGGAAAATACAAGAAGTGGGCGGGGGAGGGGGTATCCACCCTCCGATCAATTTGAATCTTAGAAAAGGTTCTAGAACTTCTGATTACCAATCCAATGAGCCCCCACCAAAGTTTATACGACTACCCTTTATATAAAAACCTTGTATGCTCCCAGGGCATAACATAAAACCCTTGCCCTGAGGGCTGTGGGGGGGGGGGGGTTGTCATCCTCAAAGACTTAATTCCCGGACCTTTAACTACGCTGAATAAAATGACTATCTCAAAATTTTGTTTGGATATATTTTGGGAAATGGTGGGTGTGGGAGGGGGTTAGTTACCCTCCAATCACTTTTGACTATTAAAAGGGGTAATAGTCCCTTCTGTTTTCAATCGAATGAACCTTTTTCGAAGTTTCTACGACAACAAATGGTCATCTCAAAATTTCTATCATGTATTTTGGGAAAATACGAGGTGTGGGGGGTATCCACCCTTCGATTACTCTGAATCATAAAAAGGGCACTAGAACTTCTGATTACCAATCCAATGAGCTCCCTCCCAGGGCATAAATTGCAACTCTTGTCTTGAGTGCTGTGGAGGGTTGTCATCCTCAAAGACATAATTTTCGGTCCTTTTAACTACGTTGAACAAAGTGGCTATCTCAAAATTTTGGTTGGATGTGTTTGGGGAAATGGTGGGCGTGGTAGGGGGGTTAGTCACCCTTCAGTCACTTTCAACTATTAAAAAGGGCACAAGCCCTTCCAATTTCCAATCGAACGAGCCCTTTTCGAAGTTTCTACGACAACTCCTTCGATACAAAGTACCCTGGTCTAAAACAAACCAAAAAATAAAAAATAAATAAATAATACATTGTGACCCCATTGCTCTTTGCTTAGGCAGCACTATTGCGCTACCTGTGATATTTTACAATACGTTTTTTTTTAATTTATAAAGGCGAAGTTAGTAAAAGCTATTTATTCAGAATTATTAGAAAAATTTGACCTGTTTCCGCTAACTAAAATGAAGCCGAATAAAAGTATAATCTGAAAAATATTGACATAAAGGCATTAATTCCGAAGTCACTACTAGAAAATCCATCTACTTAACATGTAGAATCCAAGCTTCGTTTATTTTTATTTGATTTGGGATAATCAAGAAGTTAAAAAAAAGGAAAAAAAAACCTAGGAGCCAAGAAGTTTTTTATAAGTAAAAATATGTTTTGAAATACCCTATTGTTTGGGTCGATGCACACATAACAGGTTTAGAACCTGCCTATTTTTAGTGTATTTTTCTTCCCAAAAAAGAACTGAGAACTCAAAACTTGATGTATTCAGTGCAGGCTGTCTCCTTGTTTTTCCTTTGTATAGTCTAGGGGCGCCAATCCATGAAAATTTAGAGGATTTTAATTTCAAGAAGCAATTATCCCCCTCCCCCGCCTTATTGCTGTCATTGATTTATTTAAGAAAGCTCCATGTCTTAAAGCCATCAATTAAGTTAGATTGTATTTTTTTCAGTTTAGAGGTAACACATTTTTTTTTACTGAAATCATCTCTTGCTTTTACAATAGGCCTATGTCTTTGTCAAGCTTTGAAATTGTTTTTTGCAGAAATAAAATATCGAGAATTTCCATAAGTCATGTACACAAGATTTTAACTTGGAGGGGATATGCATTTACGACCCAACTTCTTAAAATGGGAATTATATACGGAATATAGTAGATATTGCAGGGAAAATCGTAGTAATCTCAGCTTCTCAGCATTTTTGAGAGACCCCTAGCCTGAATGCTTTCTTCGCGTGTACTTGATTAACAATTAATAAGTCAACTTTTTTTTTAGTGACAAACGAGCCAAATAAGGGACTAACCAATTTGTAAAATTCTTAATTTGTCAATATTTCAATATTAAAAAATGTCTCATTTCTAGCATATCTCCTCAAGAGCCACTATTCTTAACCTTAACGCAAATTTTAATCACTTAGCTTATAAAAGGATAGGATAAAGCAGGCCTAAGCATTTCCCCCCAATTAGTTACCATTTGAATAAATAGAAACTAGAGTAACCAATTAACCTGTCTTTTAAAATTCCTAGTTCTTTTCTCAACTGTTGTGTGTATTTGTCCGTGGGATCAATTTTTATTTGATTGTAAGTATTTTTATCCATTAAAAGGGTGTTAACTTTTATTTCATAATCTGCAGAATTCATAATTAAAACTCTGTTTTCTTTTTCCGCTCTCGTAATCACTGTGTTTTTGTCTTTTTTGAAGTTTCAGAGAATTTTAATTTCATCCTTTGATTGAGTTGAAAGCGACAAAGACGGTCTATAATCATGAATACTCTTTACAATTTCACCTCTGAGTAGGACTGGATTTTCGACTTCATCATGAGAGCTAAAAATAGCAGACTCCACGCCCTTAACGATTTGTGATGTATTTAAGTGTGTTTGAGCCATTGCAAGTTTTGGTCCTTTTGAAAGAATACTTAGCTCCTTCGATGTAAAAACCTTGGAGGTAGATTTTCCAAAGGAGGGCCAGGACAAAATCTAGGAAGGAAAATCCGTGTTTGCTGAAACTGTTGAAATTCCAGTTTTGAGAAAATTTCCGATAAACGAGTTTTTGCTAAATGGAATATGTGTCGGAAAGACCTATGTGAGATTTGTAAAATTTGGTGAAAATCTTGAGGGGGCAAAATCTGATATAATAAAGATTTGAAATTTAATATTTTATTACTAAGGACGTATCTTTTGGATCTATGGTCTTTTAAGATATATGTTAAAGTTTTCGAATGTTAAAAAACATTCGAAAAAAAACACAAGAAATAGACGGAACGCACCAAAGTATTTGAACTATAGTCACAAACGAAAAATCTTTCCTAAACTTGTTCTCACATACCTAGTTCATCAGCACGCACCCTACATTAATGGCGTAACAATAACAACCTACAAAACACTTGGTGATCATGTATTTTGAATCAGCATTTTTAGGTAACATTATTTTCCTCATTCGTAATAGATGAATTCATTGCAACAAACAAGACGAATGCAAATCAATCATTTATGATTATTTTTGTCAAAAACAATCGATCACACGTTAATTGAAGGTATGTAATTGGGAAACAGTTAACGTTAACCAACGTTGCAAAGCAGAGGAATGAAAAGTACTAAAAATTGATATTGGCGAAGTTTGTATGTAATCTTTCTAGATTCAATTGTATTGAAATCAATCTTATTATTTTGCCAAGTCAATGAAATATAACAGTTCAATCAGTAAAAAAAAAAGATAAAAAAGTATAAGCTTCTATCAATAAAACCTACCAAGTGTCAGTGGCACAAATTCACTAAAATACAAAATGGTAGGGGGAGAATATTTTCCTTTTTTGACGAAAATAAAAAGAAGGTTGTATTTTTCAAACCCCAGGGGCCCCCCTCCATTCAGGGTCCCCGTAAGAGCAGAGTTTGGAAGATAATAATCAAATTATGAGTTAATCATAATACCTTTATTTTAAAAACAAGACAAATCTAACAACACCCAAAATAAAAATGTCATTTTTTTGATAATAAAATATATAAATAGAACTCCTATAATTATATATTTTTGTAGATATTATCATATATACAAAGCTCAGTTTTTCAGTAAAAATTGGTTACTCTACTTTCTATTTATTCAAATGGTAACTAGTTTGGGGGAAATGCTTAGGCCTGCTTTATCCTTTCCTTTTATAAGCTAAGTGATTAAAATTTGGGTTAAGGTTAAGAATAGTGGCTCTTGAGGAGATATGCTAGAAATGAGACATTATTGAATATTGAAATATTGAGAAATTGACAAATATTGACAAATTAAGACATTTTACAAATTGGTTACTCTCTTATTTGGCTCGTTTGTCACTAAAAAACAGTTGACTTGTGAATTGTTAATCAAGTACACGCGAAGAAAACATTCAGGCTAGGGGTCTCCCAAAAATGCTGAGAATACTACGATTTTCCCTGCAATATCTACGATGTTCCGTATACAATTCCCATTTTAAGAAGTTGGGTCGTAAATGCATACCCCCTCCAAGTTAAAATCTTGTGTATATGACTTATGGAAATTCTCGATATTTTTTTATACAAAAAACAATTTCAAAGCTTGACAAAGACATATTGTAAAAGCAAGAGACGATTTCAGTAAAAAAATGTGTTACCTCTAAACTGAAAGAATATAATCTAACTTAATTGATGGCTTTAAGACATGGAGCTTTCTTAAAGAAATCAATGACAGCAATAAGGCGGGGGAGGGGGATAATTGCTTCTTAAAATTAAAATCCTCTAAATTTTCATGGATTGGCGCCCCTAAACTATACAAAGGAAAAACAAGGAGACAGCCTGCACTGAATACATCAAGTTTTGAGTTCTCAGTTCTTTTATTTGGAAAAAAAACACTAAAAATAGGCAGGTTCTAAACCTGCTATGTATGCATCGACCCAAACAATAGGGTGTTTCAAAAAAAAATTTCACTTATAAAAACGGCTTGGCTCCTATTTTTTTTTTCCTTTTTTTTAACTTCTTGATTATCCCAAATCAAATAAAAATAAACGAAGCTTGGATTCTACATGTTTAGTAAATGGATTTTCTGGTAGTGACTTCGGAATTAATGCCTTTATTTCAATATTTTTCAGATTATACTGTTATTCGGCTTCATTTTAGTTAGCGGAAACAGGTCAAATTTTTCTAATAATTCTGAATACATAGCTTTTACTAACTTCGCCTTTATAAATTGAAAAAAAATGTATTGGAAAATATCATAGGCAGGGCAATAGCGCTGCCTATGATATTTATTTATTTTTTATTTTTTAGTCTGTTTTAGACCAGGGCACTTTGTATCGAAGGAGTTGTCGTAGAAACTTCGAAAAGGGCTCATTCGATTGGAAATCGAAAGGGCTAGTGCCCTTTTTAATAGTTGAAAGTGACTGAAGGGCAACCAACCCCCTCCCACGCCCACCATTTCCCCAAACATACCCAACCGAAATTTTGAGATAGCCATTTTGTTCAACGTAGGTGAAAGGACCGATAATTATCTCTTTGAAGATGACAACCCCCCATAGCCCTCAAGACAAGGGTTGCAATTTATGCCCTGAGAGGGAGCTCATTGGATTGGTAATCAGAAGTTCTAGTGCCCTTTTTATCATTCAAAGTGATCGAAGGGTGGATACCCCCTACACCTCGTATTTTCCCAAAATACATGATAGAAATTTTGAGATGACCCTTGGTTGCCGTAGAAACTTCGAAAAGGCTCATTCGATTGGAAACTGAAGGGACTATTACCCCTTTTAATAGTCGAAAGTGATTGGAGGGTAACTAATCCCCTCCCACGCCCACCTATGCCATGGGGGCATATAAAGTTTTTATAGGAAGGACAGTTGTATAAACTTTGGAGGGGGCTCATTGGATTGGTAATCAGAAGTTCTAGAACTTTTTAAGATTCAAATTGATCGAAGGGTGGATACCCCCCCCCCATCCACTTCTTGTATTTTCCCAAAATGCATCTGATAGAAATTTTGAAATGACTACTTGTTGTCGTAGAAACTTCAAAAAAGGCGCATTCGATCGGAAATTGAAAGGGCCTTTTGTAATAGTCAAAAGTGGTTGGAGATCAACAATACCCCTCCCCCCGTCCATCAATTCCTATAACACATCAAATCAAAATTTTGAGTTAGCTATTTTGTTCAGTGTAGCTGAAAGGTCTGGAAATTATGTCTTTGAAGATGACAGCTCCCCCCATAGTCCTCAGCGCAATGGTTGTAAGTTATGCCCCAAGAGTATATAAGGTTCTTATGAAAAAGGTGGTCGTATAAGCTCCTGAGGGGGCTCATTTAATTGGAAATCAGATGTTCTAGTTCCCTTTTTAAGAGTCACAGTGATCGGGGACAGCCGCCCCCCCCCACGCCGTATTTTCCACAAATACATCCGATAAAAATTTTGAGATAGCTTTTGTGCAAAAATAGTCCAAAGATTGTATAGTAAGGTCTTTGGGGTGGACAGAATCCCCCAGAGTCTGGGGGTGAGAGTTGTAAGTTATGTCTCAGGAGCATATAAGATTTTATGGAAGGGGTGGTCGTGTGAGCTTTAGAAGAGGCTCATTTGACTTGAAATTCAGAGTTCTAGTTCCCTTTAAGAGTCAAACATTATGGAAAGCAACTAGTTCCCCCTCCGTGACATCCTCTTTTCCCAAAACGCATTCAATTGAAATTGTGAGAAAGCCATTTTGTTACCAATAGCTAAAAATAATATAAACGCCTCTTAAATGTGTATAAAATCCCCCCCAGACTAGGGGCAAGGATCGTAAGTTGTAACCAGGGCCTACAAGGTTTTTATGGAACGGTAGTCGTATAAGCTTTCAACCAGACGGAGCTCATTTGATTGAAAGTCGGAAGTTTTAGTACCCTTTTTAAGAGTCAAAAGTGAACAGAGGGCAATCAGTCCCCCCCTCCAAGCCTATCATTCCCCAAAACATGTCTGGAATTTCGAAATTTTAAGAAAGCTATTTTGTTCAGGATTATTGAAAGGTCCAGCAATTATGTTTTTGAGGATGTCAACATCCCAACAGTCCTCAGGACAAAGGCTGTAAGTTAGGCAATTCCTTCATTGTTTACACATAGCATATGTTTCTGAGAAAGGTTTGAAATAAATCATAACACGTTATAATATTACAGAACAAAAGAAGGCAGCGGAGTAAATAATCAACAAAAGAAAAAAAAGAGAACACTTCACACAACACGTTAAACACACAAAATTTAAGCAAAATCCTACATAAGCCGTGTCAGCGGAGAGAAATACAGGTGTGTCAAGGTAATGGCACAAGCACGGCTTTCAATTTCTTGGCATTTTGCGGTAGGATCAATAATCCCGAACCTTCGGCATAATGAGGTATTGGACGTCCAGGGCACGATTCCTAATAGATATTTTGCAAGCTTGAAGTATTTAGTACGAAGTTGTCGTTTTCTGGACTGTGTAAGTAGATCAAATAAAGGGGAAATGTAAAGAAAATGCGGTGTTACCATTGTTTGCATTAAAACGTCTCACCAGAATCCTTTTGTTTACAGTATTTTTCAGAGCTACCACTTTTGCATATCTGGTGCGCATGCCTCGATATGCCGAGGACGAAACCAGGCCGCGCAGCATTCTAATGTCAGATCCGTACTAGGTTCCGAGATACTTAATTGTCTCTGATCGAGCGACAGCAGGGCCATCGCAAACCGAAAGAAGAGTTCTCGTGGCATCTGGACCGTTAAATACTACAAATTCTGTCTTATAGATATTAACACGGAGACCAATATCTTTGTAAAGGTTAACAAGCAGCTCAAGATTTTCTTTTAAAAGCGACAGTGAAGAACTTAGTAGTAGGAGGTCATCCACATACGATATGAAACTCAAATCTACACCATCAAGAAAGTAGCTACCATGGATATGCTTCGTAGCGCTTTAAATTGCCGCATTAAATAAAACTGGGCTAATTGCTGATCCTTGCCTGACTCCTTTCTTGAGGTGTATTTCTTCTGTAAGAATAGGTACAGAACTTCTCCCACGTTCCATTATACCAGTACAAACACGAATAACGCTATTATTATGCCAAAAATGCAGGACCTTAACTATGCTAGGATCAACCCCATTCTCCAGAATAGCCAGAATAAACTGTGGGTGCAAAAACTGAATCAATGCTGCAGCTATATCAACACTACACATGTTGAGAGTTGTCTCTGACTCGGTTATTCGTTTGAAAATCTTTTTCATTAATCTATGCGCCGTTGCACAACCATGACAAGCCTTAAAACCGAACTGCTTAAAACCCATAACACAAGACCGGACTGGATGCGGCAGCAGAATTCTTTCGAAAACTTTAGCAAGAACCGAAGAAACTGATATGGGGCGAAACAAGGAATATATACTTTTGTCATCCCTTTTTTCTGTACATTAGTTGTTTTTCCACAACAAAAATTCTGCGGGACCATACCATATCAGTGTTCAGACACATCAAAAAAAAAAATGCAGTCAACTCAAAAAGAATCTTCGAACCTAACTTAAGGTGCTCACTTTTAATTTTATCAAGTCCCATTGCTTTTCCTTTTTTCAAATTCATAACAACAGCTATAATTTGACCAGCACTCACATTGATTGAACTACGGTGATTACGGAAAACCTGGTGAGGCTTGAAGTCCTTTTTCATATTCCGTATTCAAAGTTAGGTTCATGAATTCATACACACTCCGGTAGTGATTTTCCCACTCCTCCCTGGATATTCTCACGTCACCATCAGTACTTCGTTTCTGTGACTTTAACAGTCGCCACAGCTTTTCAGGTGAATCTGACAGAGTTTTGATAACATTTCCACATTTAGCACTTGCAGCTCATTAACTATTTGACTATATTGCTTTTTAGACTCGCGAAATAGCCGGAAAAGCGTCCCAGATCTTGGTCGACCTTCCGAATTCTATTCCCGATAGCACTGTTTGGCACGATTTTTTGCTGCTTTTACTTGTGGGTTTGACCATCCCGGCTTTCGCGTGCCAAGACGAACTCTAGAAACAGGTACAGCGTAATTCTGTGCTACTTTCATACTATTAATTAATTCCTCAGTAAATATATTAAGCCCAGTTCGGTCTTCACAACAACCGTGCTCAAGTAGCTGAAACGGGATCTTAATTTTTGAAAGCACAGAATCTAGAACCGTTCTATATAGCACAGGATCAGCTTTACCCCAATCATCAAGAGTGTGCCATTGCGACTTTCTAGCCCATTTGGGGGAAGCCCTACTTATTCGGACACTAAGGCCAAGATGGTCACTGTAAACGCATTCACTATCAACTTTACTCAGTCTATCGCAGGCCGTAAAATTGCAGAAAAATGGTCTATATTACAAGTTATACCGGAGGTATTATGGACGAACGCAAAACTATTATCTTTCGGTACATGTTACATGCCTGTTGGCAAACAGGCAAATAGTGCAGTGAGTTGTCACATGAGCAATTGGAACAAACAGATTTTACCAGCTGAGCTCTTCGGAAGAGCTCAGCTGGTTGACCTTTGGGCGGGCCTGGACGCGCAATTAGTCGAGAGCTAAATGCCTCCCTTATTGAATCATGTGATTACTTCTTAGCAGTTAAAGCTGAAGCAGCTCCGATAAACAACATTGTGACTGTTTACTTACCGATGAACTATGGAAACCAGGCTTCAGAAATAAAGTTCAATGACACCTGCCCTCGCCTTGGCCGACTACTAGCTTGGGTGTGCAATGAAAGAGCGGTAATCTGCGATAATCTCAACATGTGTAGTGTTGATATAGCTGCAGCATTGATTCAGTTTGAATTGAAGTTATCAAGTATTTTGCAATAGGTTGCATCAAGACATGGCTAATTGTAGACAGACAAAAGCCAAGACAGATAGTCCAAGTAATTGAGAGGCAAATGTTTAAATGGCTGGGGCACGGATAAATGGCAGGAGTATGCATGACTCTCTTATTGGACACATACTTGTTTGTTAGTTTTTGGAAAGGCATGCCAGCCTAGAGTCTCAGGCATGCTGACCGAGAATTTGAAATTGACATAAGACCGTTAGATTGCCTGTAATGAGAGGCAAACAAGGTACGTCCTCCTATGGTCTTAAGCGGATTGACCAAAAATTTAGAATTGATATATCACCAATAATTTGCTTAAAATTGCAGGCAAAAAATCGTTTAAAGCCATCTTTATCTTTCAAATAGTACCTATTCGTTGTCTAAGCTCAGCCCCACATTCTGAAAAAATTTGAATTTTTCACAGATTTTTCAAATTTCTGGGTCACTTGCCCAAGACTCTGTGCGGGTGGGCGCCCCCAATAACTAAGTATATTAACTTGGAAAGTTCAGGAAATAATAAGGAAGATGATAAAAAAGGTAATATTTGCATGCTACCAATATTACTACAACTATTACCACTACTACTATCACACTACTCCATTTACAGTACTGAAGGGAAATTTGAACTGTATCCAAAGATACCTTTTGTGTTCGTAATTTAAAAAGAATGTATCTCAAATGTCGACTTGAGCATTAAATTGGTATTTTCAGTGTATGCCTATAGAGGAAGATCAACTGACAAAAACGCAACTTATGCTAACTACTGCTAATACTACTGTTACTGCTACATTTACTACAACTATTACTACTTCTCTTGCAACTACTTCTAGGGCTTAGAGCATTGAGACGGAAAAATGACATCAGTAATGTCATAGCAACGGCTAGTTGTATTAAGTTGAAACTTCCAGGACTTGACGAGAGGGATTTTCTACTGACCAAAAGGCAATGGGTTAATACTACTGCTTGTTAGCAGTACCACCGCTATTCAATACTACGTCACAGTAGTAGTATCGATATTACTAGTAATATCGATACTACTACTGTGACTACTATTACAACTATGCCTAAGGGTATGAGGGTGAAATTTCAAGAAATTTAACCTCTGTGTACAGGTTGTCAAAAGGGTGTAACAGCAATATCTTAGGAAAAGTTTGGTGTATAAAATTGAAAGTAACAGGTCTTGCCGTGCGGGGTGTTGAACTAACCAAAAGAAAACATTTGCATATTAACGCTACTGCTTCTACTCATACTACTGCTATTGTTACTATTATTACTACTTCTATTGCTACTACTGCCACTAAAGCATAGGCTACTACAATTAATTCTACTGCTACTATTACTACTACTACTACTCCTATTAAAACTAAGTGATACTAAGGCGAAAAATTTGGGATATGTAAAAACTGTATGGAGCTAATTCGAAACACAGGTTTTCAAGCGGACGCATCAGAAATGCTGCAGGAATGGTTGATGGTATGTATTAAGCTGAAACTTTCATCGTGTGTTGAAAGGGATGTTAAAGAAACGGAAGGTACTATGCGCATACTGCTACTAATGCTGCTACAACTATTGCTACTCCACAAGTTAAGAGTATTAAGGTGAAGTTTCTAAGGAATATTTCTATGGATGTTGAACTAAATCAAAATAAACTATAAGCATGTGGACTTTCAAAAAGGGGACAAAGCAATATCTGAATAACAACTTATATTATTAATTTAGGCCTTTAAGGGTAAGTTGTGGGGGATTTTGTACTAGCCAGAAGGCACTATATGTGTATTTCTAATACTACCACTACAGTTCCTGTAAGTAATGACTCTAAGGGTATTAAGACGAAACTTTTAGGCTATACGAAAAATGTGGTTCAATACCGCTCTCTAGGGCTATAATGAAAGAAAAGTTGAGGCGGTTAGGGCAAGTTTTGCGAATGAAAGATGACAGATTGCCGAAGATTGTTCTTTTCGGCCAACCATCTAGGGCTAAACAAAAAGCAGGCAGTCCCCGTCTGGGGTGGGAGGACGTCATAAAGAAATATTTAAAGGAAAGGGGAACTTTGTGGGCGGGTGTAAAAAGGGAGGCTTTGAATAGATTGGGGTGGAGGAGGATCGTGCGTAGCTGTGTTGGCCTCAGGCGGCTTGGTGATGCGGTGAGTTGTTAGTAGTAGTAGTAGTTTAGGGAACGTTTGGAAGTTTTAATTAATCAATAAACTGTATGCATGGAAGTTTTCAAAAGGGAATATAAGCAATATCACAGGCAGCACCACTCTCTAATAACTAGAAACATCATTGAAACTTTTAAAAGAGCTCTTTCGATTCAAAATTGAAAGTTCTGGTGCCCTTTTTAAGAGTAAAAAGAGATTGGAGAGCAAGCAGTCCTTCTCTCAATCCCATTCATTTTCCAAACGCGTCCAGTCACAATTTTAAGACAGCCATTTTGTTTAGCATAGTTGAACGGTCCAGCAACTGTGTCTTTAGGGCTGTTAGGCATTTCAACCCCCTCCCCCACAGTTATGCATTTGGCCCATTATGCGTTAAAATAAATCAAACGGCATTGTGTTTACGGTTGCCAATAAGGCACCTCAGCAATATATCGAGAACGACTGGGGATATTAAGTTGAAACTTTTGTGGATACTACTATTACTACTTCTGCTTTTACAATTCAAATGAATAGAAAGAGTGGAAGTGTCTCCGGGTTGTCAAAGAGCAAAGATAGTATATTTTGGGAATGATATTAAGTTTCATTTTTCTGGCCAACTTCAGAAGCTATAAAATTAAGTTAAAAATATTGTTTATGTCAGGATTAAGAATGGTCGAAAAAGTTTCTCCAGTATACAAAAAGCGACCCGTACTATGGATTATTACAGAAAAAAACTGAAAAGGCTTAAAATATTATTTTTTCCATGAAAAAGACCATGTCAATAAAACACGAAAATAAATTACTTTGAAAAACGTTTTCCACTAAACAAGTTTTTAAAAGAAAATTAAAGAACTCCATTAAGCCAAGAATGAGCAGAAATAAAGTCAAATAACCTACGAAGCGTAAAACTATCACAAGTCACTATCAATAAATAAGTGAAAGTGGAGAGCATAAATTGTCAAAGAAAAGTATTTTTGACGTCTTGCTATTCAGATTACCTGTAAATCTTTCAAATCCGGAAGTAATTCATCTGTTGCTTTTTGATCTAGTCTCAGCCGATCCATTACAGTAATAAACAACGATACGATATCAGCAATACATTTGGACGTATTTCCCTTGTCATCCTTAATTGTGATTGGCCGATCTTCTCGTATCCTCTCTAAGGCAAGTGGACAATCCAACTGCAATTAAAGGTTAATACAGTTAAAACATTTTTTATTGGAGGTGCAAACATGTATATGTTTGGAGGTACAAAAATAAAAAAAAAAAAAAAAAAAAAAAAAAAAAAAAAAAAAAACCAGTGGTATGCCCTTTTTTTAGTGAGCGACCTGCCTAGATTTGAATAATTTTTTATTACAATCCAGAGATACTGAAAATGCAAAAACAGACATAACCATCATGGTTCTTTCGATTACAGAGGACAAAAAAACAATTTTTCCGGGAATTAAAGTTAAGTTTAAGTTTGTTTATTAATAAAATACAACTAAACAATACACACACATATATATATATATATATATATATATATATATATATATATATATATATATATATATATATATATATTTATATATATATTCCTTTTCCAGCGGAATCTTCGGGCCTGCCCATGATAGTGCCAAAAGAAGTTGTCCTAGGGGAGTGCCAGGAATAAAATTTTCCACGAGATTAAGTATAAACATGAACTAACTAGACAAACAGTACTGACAGGGCAAATAACTACATACATCATTCCTCGCTGAGCTACTACTGGAGTCACTGTAATAAAAAACAAACAAAAAAAATATAACAGTCCACTATACATCTCCACACACCTTAAACATACACTGAAAAGAAAATGACTCAGGTATTAATAAAACTCATAATTGGAGTACATTCTCCCCTAACTTTATTTATAAATTCTTCAAACCTTCTCCTTTTATTAATTTTTTTATCATTACTGTTCCATGATTTTATTCCTCGATAAATAAAGGAGAACTTAGACCGTACAGTGATGGCGATTGTAGCTGAAAGTTCATTCCTCATGTGAGTACCTTAACTGTGGCAATCAGACCTAACCTGAAGCAATTCTGAGAAGCAAAAAGTTAGATTATCTTTATTGTATGCAAGAATAACAAGTAGGTAATACAAATCCCGTAAGCCAGCAGCCGGTAAAAATTTTAGCCTCCCCAACTCAAATCTCACAGAATCACTTGAAGATTCACTGCAAAGTAAACAGATCGAATTATTTCGGAACCGTCGAATTGGATTCACGAGTGACGGAAACGTTACAAACCATACAGGGTTTGTTCGGAAAGTAAAAGGACCGAGTCGATTTAAAAATATTGATTGAGCCAATCGTTACAATTCTTTAAAAACTTTCAAAATAGGCTCCTTCTGCGTCAATTCAGCGCTGCCAGCGCGATTTCGAAGCATTGAAGGCGTCATGGTATGCATTCTCCAGAATAGCCTTGAGAACCACGGTGCATGTTGCTTTGGATCCCCTCTGTCACCTCAAAATACTTGCCTTTCATCGGAATTTTCAGGCGAGGAAAAAGTCCGGGGGGCCATATCTCGGCGGTAGGGTGGCTGTGGAAGCGATGGGATGCCAGCCTTGGTCAGGTAGCTGGTCACGAAAAAAGCTGCGTGAGCCAAGGCGTTGTCGTAGTGCAACTTCCAGTCGGCTGCGATGTCTTGTCGGACCCGCTTGACCGTTTGTACCAGGAGTAAAAGGCGATATATTTGAAATAAAAGATTCTTTCCTTCTAAAGATGATTCGGGCAGAAATAAAACGTCCCCTAATTGAGTTCATATACCGCTTCCAAGAGTCTAAAATTTTAATCAGCAAAAAGATTAATTGCATTCTAGCTTCAGTCAAACAACGAAGCTAGTCGTTCGAATTTCGCTAAGATAATTAGTAGCATAAAAAAATGCTACGTACGATATTTCTAAGGAAGTTTAAACGGCAAAAAAACTGTGTGAACGCCTGAATCATCTGAAATATCTTAAAGAGATTATTGGACGAGGATTCGCGTCCTTGGGGCACGTGAGCCAATGGCGAGAAGTCCTTACAGCGCAGGACGAAAGAACTGCGTTTGGTAGTGGGGTAGATGTGTTTTTAATTTGAATCGTAAGTCTGACTTGAGAAGATCCATTGAGATAGAAGTTTTAACTCTTTCATCTCGGCCACCATTATTGTCATTGAAGTGACCCGTTGCTGTGCAACTAAGCATGTAAGTTCAATAAATCTATTGTCTTTTTATCTGTGTTTATTTCATTTATATGTCTGCGTTTAGTCTAATAATAGGTAATTAGTTCGTAAGTCTCCAAGGTAAATGCTCCCAAAGGAATCTGATTGCAGATAGCCCGAGAAGAAGAGGCCACGTTTTTCATCCCTACAAACACCAAAAGTCGTTATCGCCACAGCTTAGAAAAAGCTTCTAACCCCTGCTAGCCATTAAGAATTCGTATCTCTTAAGTCAGATCTAATTGTGCCATGGAAACAAAGCTCTGAGCCGACAGAATCTATAGTTCAATGATTCTTAATTACTATTAAAACACTACATAACAAATGGCGCGAGTCGGAAATTGGAGAAAAACTTGCGAACTAGTTAGGCTATGAAACTTTGTAATTTAAATTTAATTATTGGGAAAGATACAGACATATAAGAAAAGTGATTAGGCCTATTACCGCTAAGCTACGACAGGAAAACCCTTATATCTCATAGGAGATAATAGTATCCCCCAAAATTTGTTGAGTAAAAATAAACTTCTTTTCAATTGATTCAAAAAAAATGGAAGAACTCAATGAGTTATTAATAGTGATAAAGTTAGTCGCGAAAAATATAGAGATTGCAAAATCTATACCAGAGTACAATGGTCAGTCAGATATTGACAAATTTAATATCCAACTGACCCAGTTTGTACAACAAACAAAAACGGATGCTGGAGCATTAAAAGACATGCTCCTACTACGATTAAGAGGCCAGGCCTTAACCTTTCTAAAACAGGTCGAAAATACCATAGGAAATAACGCCAACTTGCCAACAAATACGGTTGATGACTTGTTAAAAGCATTCAAAGAGAGATTTATAGAAACCAGTTCAATAAATAAATTAAAACAGGGAGTAGTGAACTTTGATTTTTCACAAAATATTAGTGACAACCTCGATAAGATCCGCATTTACGGAGAATAAAAATACGGACGTGGTCCGGGCCACCTGTACGAAAAAATCATGTTAGATTCCTGCTTTCATGTGCTACCCCCAAAACCCTCTCGAGTAGTAATATCCCAGAATATTCAGACGTTGAATCTTGCAGTCCAGGAGGTAGAGCGACTAAAGCGACTAATCGAAGTTGATAAAATGGTTGTTAATCATAGTAATGCAAAAATAAATAGCCTAGGCGACTCAAACGCGAACCTAATCTTCAAGGGCGATCAGGCATCCCCCAATTTCTTTTCAAGGAATAACTCCCCAGTAGCACAAAGAAACAAAACACCAGAACCCGCTAGGCAGAAAACAGTACGTTTTCAGCACATTAACCCCACAACAATAAGGTACCATAACTGCACTCGTGTTGGCCACATAGCGAAACAGTGCCCCTATGTCCCCAACCCAATACAAGGAAATGCTGTCGATAATATGCAAATTTATAGCAACTATGTGTTCAGAAGAACAGATTTTAGCACTAGTTGAACACGAGGCCATATCGAAGGGGGATTGTGCCAACCAGTACCATATGACTCGTACCATCCAAATCCATATAACCCTCCCCCCAACAGGTCCATTAGTTATCGGTTTGAAAACCCAAATACTCGCCAAGGCCAATATATTGCGAGAATGCAATATAGAAATCATGAAAATTTGCCGAAGAGAAATGAAAATTTTACAAGCCAACGGCACTGGCAGTCAGTGCCAGCAAACGGCACTGACACGACACATCCACATTACCATAATAATACATGGCGAAGACAGGCAGACGTAAATCATTTAAATATGCCTACGGAACCTAATACGTCTGAATATCTATTATAGGCACCGACAAATGAAATAAATTCTCAGGGAAACGCTTCAGGCCCCTCAGAAACATAAGTTGGACCCAGAGGGTGCCAGGAATATTTAATAGGTCCTAGACAATATTAGTGCCTTCTTCTAGTGATATTATTAACAAGTTACCTATATTTAATGATTTTTGTGTAGAAAATGTTTATTCTAAGGTTTTGATTGACTCAGGTGCAAATATTGGTATCATAAACTCTTGCGTATTCAATATGTTGCCTCTTCACATTAAACGACAGAGGAACCCTAATAATCCCAATTTAACAAGCGTGACAGGTCATAAATCAAATGCAAAAGGGTAAATTTGCCTAAACTTAAAAAGAGACAATAGAACGTTCGTGACAAATTTTATTATATGTGATAATTTCTCATATGAAGCTATTATAGGGGCAAATTTTCTAAGGTCTAATAGAATACTACTAGACGTAGCCAACGAGAAGCTTGTCGACCCAGCTAAGGTAGGGGAAGAAATTTCCACCTTAAGAAATCGTAACAGAGGTTACGAAGACAACATAACAGTAAACAAAATTTCTAGTGGTATAATGTCGAAGTATTTTCAACCCCATGTCTCGCAAAGACATGGCATAATTGGAATTCGTTCAATTATCCTGAGAGATATTGCAGAAATGAAGTAAATTTAAACAATAAAAGTAGTGAACCTGCGAAAATAAAAATAGGAGATATACAACAGTACAGGTCAAACGAAATTCAAAAAATAGCGGAATAATGGAAGAACATAATAAAACCCAACGTGACACCGCAAGATGCCGCAATGGCGCAGCATAGCGCCAGCATGAATCTAATAAACAATGAAAATGAAGAGAAATATTACAGATTCGCGATAAGGAAAACAGAAGTCCCTCCCAAAACGATGCAAAAAATCCAAATATCACAGATGACTGAGCCAGTAATTAGCAAATCAGAAATATGGTTTGCGACACCGTCTGAAATACCCGAAAATCTGTTATGCGAGGAACAGATTATATCATATAACAAAGGGGAAGGTTTTATTTGGGTAACAAATAATCATAAAAATGATACAATTACAGTTAAAAAGGGAACGTGTCTAGTTCAAATCCAGGTTTCAACGGAAAATGATTTAAATAGATGGAAAAATTCTAAAAAAAGCCTAGTTAACGGTATTAAAACTTCAAATAACAAATATCCTCTAAGTAAATCACAATTTTTAAACAAATTTAAAATGAATCATATTACGTATATAGAACTTAAGAAAAAATTATGCTAATTATTATGTAAATTTAAGGATGTATTTTCTGCATCTTAAGATGATATCGGGATAATTCCATTTTACGAACATTCAATTTTAACGACTGGTAATCGAGTAGCAAAACAGCCATATCGTGTGCCATATAAGCACAAAGAGTGGTTAAAAAATAAAATCCATGAATTAGAAAAAAACGAAATTATACGCCCAAGTATGAGTCCGTATAGTGCACCAGTGATCTTAGTACCAAAAAAGAATGGAGATCTTAGACTCGTAGTAGATTATAGGGCCCTCAACAAACAAGTAGTTAGCGATAAATTTCCTCTACCAAGAATAGACGAAATTCTTGACTCAATTTCAAGCAAAAACAAAATTTTTACCTCTTTGGACCTTACCCAAGGCTACCGCCAAGTGAAAATAGCCGAAAAGGATGTCCATAAAACTGCATTTTCAGCATCTGAATATGGTTCTTATGAATACTTGAGAGTACCATTTGGGCTTAAAACAAGTTCAAGCGGCTATGTAGACCCCTATTGCACCTGCTAAGAGGATTAAAGAATCTAATTCACTTTGTTGATGATGTTATATGCGTGGGAGAAAACACTGAGCAACACTTAGCAACATTAGCTAAGGTGTTCGAGAAGTTCAGGCAAGGCAATTTAAAATGCCGGCCTGAGAAAGTAAATTTATTTCAATCTAAGATTAAATTCTTAGGAGTAGTAGTAACCCAGGGATAGATATCCCCAGACCCTGATAAAATAAAATGTGTTGAAAACCTCATGCCCCCCAGAACTATGAAAGAATTAAGGGGAATTTTAGGACTTACTGGCTACTTT
Source organism: Artemia sp. Qi Xiang Cuo (assembly GCF_049724085.1). NCBI lineage: Eukaryota > Metazoa > Arthropoda > Branchiopoda > Anostraca > Artemiidae > Artemia > Artemia sp. Qi Xiang Cuo. The sequence continues at coordinate 44,745,154 of NC_142805.1, forward strand.
ACAAAATTCGTAAGCAATTATGCCCAAATTGCGAAACCCCTCACAAAATGAACTAAAGGGAATTCCCACAATGTCACCTAGTCCCAGGAAACTGAAACTTCCTTAGACCATCTGAAAAAAGCACACACTTCTGAACATATTTTATCACTCCCTGATTTCGAAAATGGAAAATTCATCGTTACCACTGATGCAAGCTCAAAAGGCATAGGCGCTATCCTTTCGCAAATAATCCCGGTAGAAGACCCTAACCGTCCACAGGGAAAACCCAAAAAAATAGAAAAAGTTATACACTACTCTAGTAAAACTTTTTCAAAGATCGGAGAGCAGTTATCCCCCCACAAACTTAGAATTGTTATCTATTATTTACCACTTGGACAAATCTAGACATTATTTAATTGGTAGGAAATTTATACTACGATCAGACCATTAAAGCTTGCAGTACCTGCGCACATTTAAAAACCCCATGGGCATTCTAGCTAGATGGATTATGAAAATCCAAGACCTAGATTATGAATTTGAACATCTAAAGAGAAAACAAAACGCAGCTTGCGACTTTTTAAGTAGATACCCAGAAAATATTCCAGCGGAAGCTGAAGAAAATGAAGTTGACGCCATAATTGCTAAGAGCAATCATGGATGTAAGAAAAAGAAAGTCAAAGACGCAGTAAAAGAAAATAAGATTAACTATTGCCCTTGTCTTTGGAAAATATAAAAAGAAAGCAAAAAAAGGACGAAATGTGTGTAGCACTAATTGATTATTTTGTGAATGATGAGGCGTTACCGGATTAATTCAAAACTCTTAGAAAAGATAGATAATTTTTACTATGATCTTGATGACGAAATACTGTGTAGAATTGTGACTGCTGAGACAAACAGAAACCAAACCTCGATAATTCCTGTGTTACCACAAAACTTGATAGGGCCTGCATTTGAATATTTTCATTCGGACACGGGTGGACATTTAGGAGTTATGAAAACGTTCCATAAGTTAAAACAATACTTTTACGCACAATCTGCACTGACAAAACTAAAAGAATTTGTAAGTACATGCGAAGCAAGCAACTTGAGAAAAATCCCCCCAGCTTATCCAAATCCTCCAATGGGAAGGGTCCCGGTAGCAAAGTACCCCTTTGATATTATCTCATTTGACCTATACGGGACAAGTGGGGGCTTACCTGGTTCCAGCAAAGGTCAAACTTGTATTTTTTCGGTTATGGATAACTTTTCAGTCGGTCATTGATCGACCAATATAAAAAATCATTGTTCTTGAGCAAAAATTGGATAATTAGCGAAATTAATATTTAAACTTCGTAAGCACCACTAAAATCTCGAGTGACACTGCGATCACTTTTTTTTAAAAAGTTACAATAGATTTAACGATTTTCCTGAATATATAGAACATGGTAACCGCGCCGAAACATCCAAAAGCTAATGGCAAAATAGAAAACAGCCATAAAATATTTTCGAATGTTCTAAGTATTTATACGACAGACAATAGGAGCGACTGGGATAAATTCTTACCTTATTTAACCAACGTAATCAATACTGCTTATTCCGAAACAACCAGAGACAATTAATTTTATTTACTTTTCGGTCTTGATTTTAAAATCCCATAAGATGAGATTATTGAATCTCAGCAGTATTATAATAGCTCAGAATATTATAAACAAGAATTCATAAATAGAATGAGGAAAACTTATAAAATAGTTAGGCAAGAGCTGGAAAAATGTAAAATAAACCAAGAACTTAAAAAACAACCCAAAGTTAAGGGGGCTATAAATTTCAAAATAGGAGACTTCGTGTACTCAAAGAACGAGGCGAAAACAGAATGAAAAAAAACTTTCAAACAAATATTATGGACCGTACAGAATAGTCAAAAAGTACGATAACGGATATACGTTTAAAATTGAAAACCCCGATAGTGGAAGAAGTTACAAGGCGCATGTTAGCCGAATAAAAAGAGCCAAATTTCCAGAGAGATGGCTATCACATCCCTCTTCTACTGATTCGTCAGATTCGGAAAATGAGCCCCCTAGGTCAAGATTGGCAGAGCTAAAACCCTTTAATTTCAAGCAAGACTATTTTGAGAATGACAGTGATCAGGAAAATTTTGAAGAATTCTTAGCTATGGAAAATCTAGTTATTCCAAAGAAAAAATCCCTAATACCAGTAAGAATAAGAACGCCAAAAAGTTCAAAAAGTTATTCATCGGCGAGCGCGGGAGATTTAGATTGTACAATATCTCCAAAAACCCAATTCTTCCCCGATAGAATTTCGACCCCATGTCCCCCCAAAAGATTTCCAGACGATATGGTTTCCCCTGCAACACCAATAGAAAGGCCCCTGTCATTGCAGGAAGAATTAAACAGAGCTGTAGAAACCCCCGGTATTACTGTAAAGAAAATTCCTCCCAAAGATTTAACTAAAACAAACCTGCGAGAAGCTATGGATAGTGTTGGGCGATATTCAATATCGATATTGCTATATGGATATATCAGAGCAAATATCGAATATTGAAACGAAAATTTCGATATCGAAAACGATATTTGAACATATTCACTATTTTCGGCCTTTTCTGCTACTGGTAAACGTCCTGCAGAAAAGATCAAACACAGAAAATTGTTTGGGAAATGGGCTAGAAGAAGAACAATGATGTATTTAATCCATTGACTCATACATGCTGATACACAGCATACTTACCTGTATCCATAAGTTGGTATAGCCTGTTCTCAAACTCAAAATACGTTTAGTCAGGAGGACTTCCAAATGTTGCTGAGAACTTCCAAAAGGCCTTGGCTGTATTAATGCCTTCTAAGCTGATAGGCCTTGCTCATATAAAAGAGAATTGGCTTTTTATGCTGATTCCAAATATATAGGGTTCATTCAGTTTAATGTTCCTATCAAAAGATAAGAGCCTGAGAAAATTTCCGTGATTTTTGGGAAAAGGGAGAAACCCCCAAAAAGTCAAAGAATCTTAAAGAAAAGCGTACCATCAGATTCAGCATATCATGGAACCCTACTGTAAAGATTTTAACCTCCCGTCTGCATAAATATAGAATTTTGTATTTTTTGTCAGAATAAGAATCAAGGATGTATGTTTGTTTATTTCTATTTTTTTCGCCAGCGTGATCGCATCAAATCAAAGGCCCATTAATTTTTGGAAAGTGCTCGTTCGAAAGAAAATAAGATTTCTAGTTCCCTTTTAAAGCGACCCGAGATATTGGAGAGCCACATGCCCCCCCCCTCCCACGCCCCTTTTTACCTGAAAAAACCCGATACCAATTTTTAGATATTAATTTTTTTCATCATAGTTGAAAGATAAAAAAATGTTCCTCCGGTGATAACCTGACTCCCCGCAACCTGAGGAAAGGGCTTTAAGCTATGAATTTACCTATTTTTTACTTATAGTATTTTTTATTTGTAAGTAAACAAGCCTTTTTAGGAGAGGGGGACTTTTCGGTGGGGGGATTTTCCACAGGTAGAATTTCCCATGGGCAGGGAAGTTTCCGGGGATGAACTAACAAAAGGGAATTTTACACCGGAGAATTTGTCATAACTCCTTTACGAAATTCGTCATAATGTTTCTCTGCCGATTCAATTTTTGATGTAGAGATGTTCCGAGGAAATTGTCATGATCCCCCCATGGTACTCGGGGGAAGGGCGATAAGTTATGAATTTTGTCTGTTGTTTATATATAGTTTCTGTTATTTGGAAGTAAACAGACGTTTTTAGGGAGGGAAATTTTCCGCAAGGGGATTCTCCACGGGTAGAATTTTCCATGGCCGGGAAGTTTCCGAAGATGAACTTACAAGGAGAAATATTACACGGGAGAATTTGCCAGAACTTCTATATCAAATTTATTTTACTTTCTCTTTGCCGATTCAATTTAACATCTAGAGATGTTCCGGGGATATTGTCCGGGGTAAATTTTCAGAGAGGTTAAAATTGCCTGAGAGATTTTTTGTGAGAGGGAGGGAGTTCTCACGGGGGAAATTGTCCATGGAAAAAGTTTTCAGTGGGAGCAATTCTTCGTGGCGGAATTTTCTGCAGGACATATTCTCCATGTGGAAATTTTTCGTGGGAGAAATTCTTCATCAGAGGATTTTCTGTGGAAGAAACTTTCCATTCGGAGGATGGAATTTCAATGCAAAAATTTCCTGTTTAAGGGGCTTTTCGGCATGATTTGAAAAAGACTAAATATTAAATGAAAAACAAGTCTTTTTTTTCAAATGAAAGTAGGCTTAAGAGAATTTCCTAGGCGAAATTGTCACAAAAAAATTTCTGTGTGAAATTTTCAGCAGGGACGGATTTGTAGTGGTGATTTCCTGGCATTAAATGAAAACAACCAAAACTTAAATAAGAAAAAAGTTTTTTCAACGGAAACTAGGGAGAAATATGAAACTTAAAACAAAAAGAAATCCTACCGTATGTGAGGGGAGTTACCCCCTCCTTTAAAGAGTTCCAATTATCTAAAAACAACTTCTGAAACACAAGAGCTACTTAATTAGAATAAGAAGCTTGTTTTTAAAATACTAGAAAAAACGTATATGAAGGGCATCCCTCTCATATACGGAATAATTTCTGTTCGTTTTAAGTTGTAATGATGTCCCTTACTTTCAGTTGAAAAAACATGTTTTCTTTTTTTTTATTTAATCACTGAAAGGTAGAACAAATTCTCAGGGGAAAGCATTAACATGTTGCTGAGTTTGAATAGCCAAAAGTAGCCAGTAGGTCGTCTTTCTTTATCCTGAGCCCGAGTAATTTCAAGTCTAGATTTCTATGACATTCACTCTTGTAATCGAAGTTTGTTTTTATTGACTGATTTTCAATTATTCAAAGTTTAAAAAAATTGTGCAAAATACCCTTTTATTATAATTTTTGGTACTTTTCTATCAGCCAGTACACACTCGAGAATTTGGATCTACAGGTACGGGGTAGAAACAACCGCTATGCTTGGGAAATAGATAGGATATATATAATTTGGGCTGTATATTGGCACACTAGGGGGTGGTGGTGTGGGGGTTAAGTATAGCGGGGCTGCATGCAATAAGTAACCTAACCTAAATAAACCAAAATACCAACTAAATATTTATGAAAACATAGCTACACTGTAGTTTTCCACTGAGTCGAAGCTAATTGTCTCCGTATACAAACAGCAATAAACCAGCTGTTGTATGATTTTATAGATTCAGATTCTCGAGTGTGTAGTGGCTAACAGATAAGTACCCAATTTTTTTTAACTTTGGCAAAGCCAAGAGTTAATCTGAATAAAAACTGATCAGAAATATCGAAATCGATATATCGATTATCGAATATCGAAAGTAAAAATATCGATATTTCGATTTATCGATTGATCAAATTATCGACCAACACTAGCTATGGATTTAATAAATTTTCCCATAAAAACGAGTCAAAGTACATTGCCCGGGAATAAAACTCCAAAGGATGACCAGCAAGGTCAATATCATGATATAACTGTATCCAAGGCCAAACCTAAACAGTGGACTTCATGGAGGGAAACCCTAGTGCAAAAAATGCCCCATCCCCCTGAGGACATGGCATTCAAACAATGGAGGAACCCCGCCAAAACTATTGATTCCTCCCAAAGCTCTCAAGAATCTTTGGAATCTCCCCAGTTGAGGACTCAAAACGAGGACTTAGGGAATAAACCTTCTACTTCCAGGGGAGTAGAAATTTACGAAGGAATGGCAGGTGATACCACAAAAAGTGCCACCTCTAAAAGTTCCAATCTGGATTCGTCGGAAACTAGTTCCGAAGAGTCTGATGGTGAATCAGACCATTTAGTAGCTAAAGAAGTCGGGAAATCAAGGCCGACCTCAGCACCCACACACAGGAAAAAAACGAAATTAATAGGGAATTATTTGTTGAAAAAAACAATACAAAAAGTTTGACCTTTTTTCGCTAGAACACCCAAAACATAGAAAACTACAATAAACCGCGTAAAAAATCATGACACAGTCAGGTAGAATTGATAAAAAACCCGAAGGATGGAAATATCCCTCTTAAATGAAAAGAAAAATATCAAATATATGAATTTAACACCGTAATAAATTTAACAGTGTGCAAGTAGAATTAATTAAGTCAATATTAATTAAAAAAAAAAATAATAACACAAGTGATCTCAAAACAGTGGTGATCAGAGAGAAAGGCCCAAAGTAGGAAGCTCGTGGTCGACTGAAAACGAAAACTGATGTTGGACCAGGTATTGGGGTAAGCCTGGGGAGTAACTCAAGGCCCTTTATTTTTTTTTGTAGTTTTTTTTGTGCGTAAACGACCGTAGGAAGGGATATTTCTCAGTCCTTCAAGTGTAAGAAATTAGTATTTTTATGCCAATCAGGGCCAGTCAAAGCAATACTTAAGGGTTGAATATAATATTCAGTGAGCTAAGTTTTCTTTTTGTATCATAATCCTTTGAAATAAAAAAAGAGGGTTTACTCTCTTATAGCTCCAAGGCGAAAAAAAAAAAAAAAAAAACACAAAAGCTTTTTAATTTAATTATATTATATCTAGTACGTATGCTGTCCTAAAGCTTTGTGTTAAACATTAATTCAAAAGAGAAACAGAGGCATTAATTTCTTTAGCTCCTTGGCGAAAAATTTAATTTCATTAGTTTATATCTATGACGTATACAATAACAGAGACATCACTGTTCTATAGTTCTGTGACAAAAACGTCCTTTAATTTCATTGGTTTATCTATGACATATATTGTGCTCTAATTTTTGTGACATATTTTTTTAAGTCAGTCACGTTATATCTTACCTATACTGACTCAGGCCTCCTCGTATTTTCTATGAAAAATCGACCCAGGTCCAAACAAAGATTGATGTCATCAAAAAAAAAAAAATATTTTTTACTAATCGTTTAATTTCTACCAATAAGAAGACTGCAAGGTGATGACGGTGATATCTTTACTAATGGTTTTATACATGGATTAAGTCGAGGCGAAATCTCGTCTCTACAATGGGCATAAGATTTTTCTAAGACTTATAATCCCTCCTTAAATTGCCTTCCACGTGAAGATTGGAAAAAAGAAAAATTAAACTATGAAGTAAATTAATCTAAAGTAAATCAAATATGCCTAACTTTACATAAAAATTCAATAATCTGACACTATCCATAGCTAGAGCTTGATCTGAATCGTGTTTTGCTCTACTTTTAAGACTTTTAGGGTTAAATCTTCCTTTTTACTTGCCGTTTTGTTCGTTATTCTTGCTTAAAATATCAGTCGAATTCTTATTTAATTATTCTAATAATCAATTTCGTACTCAATTTTTACTTTAATTATTTATTAAAATATAATTACTCAATAAGTTATTAATTAAAATTTAATTATCTCAATAAACTATTTAGAACCTGATAATTTATTTAAGTTAGACTAAGGTTTATGTTTAACTTGAAAAGACTGCTTCATTTAGTGAAAAACGTTTATTTTTGTCAAATTTTTTTTCCTGTTTCTCCCTTTTTTCAGTTCATGCGAAATCTATCTGAGCAACATGTACATTAAATTACCCAATTCTGATATAGTGAATACTAAAGAAATTTCCTCCTGAAACCTATATTTCTTCACCCCCATTATACCCGTACAAATTTCCGCCAGTTTTCAGTATATTTTGATAGAGCGAATTTGTTTTTATTAACTGAAGTAAACACGACTAGTTCAAAGTGTCGGGTATTTTGAAAAGAAGTTTGATTTTTAAACTATGAAATTCAATAGGCCATACCCTCATATTGGGCAGCTTAATAAAAATAAAAAAAAAACACCAGATCAGGGCTATCATGATTTCTTTTCCAAGAGGAGTTATTAGTCCTATACCCAAACATGATCGTGTAGAGTCCTAGCATCAGCATTTCAGCTGTCTAACAACAGAATTTCAGCGAGCATTAAATCCTGCATCTAATGACCTAATTTGAAAGGCGAAGATGAGGCACCAATATTGACTCGTAATGATGGAAAATCCAAGAAAAGAACACCGGGAAACAAAGAAGAACACCTCTGCATTTCAGCCGTTAAACCCGGAGCCCCATGAGAACGTCTAAGCCAAGAAATAGGGAAGACATTAGAAAACGAGTGGATAGAGAGGTCTCCATTCGTCCTTGTTATGTCTTGTTCCCTCATTGTAGTATCGTTTCTCAAAACTGTGTGGCTATGACGCTGCAACATGCGTTTCTTAAACAGCACGGACGTGCGTGAACAATGCAGGCATGAAATATGTTGTAAAATTAGACCTCAAAAAATTAACCATATAGCATAAACTCTGTTTAAATGATTATTTTAAATCTAATTAACTAAGTGTTGAAAGAAGTTAAAATAAAGTGTATGTAGTAGTATATATTAGAAAGTATAATAAGAGACCATACTTAAAGTTGAAGAATTAATATTTTATAAGAAACTTCTTTGTATTGAACTTCCCAATGGGAACAATTATAACCCAATTAATGCGTGAATTATTGTATGGGTATTTACTTCAAAGAACTGGTGATTCTGCCGCGTTGTTTTTATTACAGGAAAGTAAATGGACACATTGGTCATTGAGTATTACAATGAGCTACCCAGTACAGATACGACCCAGTAGCATCTATTTTCATCATATCTCAACCAACGAAGAGTACTCACCATAACTCCAGGCAACATTCATCCCAGCTTCGTCTACGAGAACAACAGTTACCCTCGATCGTTGTTTCTTCGACTATGAACCATATCATGTATCAGGTAGGACTATATTTGAACCTCAGTATCAAGTGCTTTAACGAACTATATAATCACATAAATGCTGAGAACCCCATCGATCAGAACAAGATAAACAATATTTAACGATATTTGAAGTTAAATGATATTTAAAGACATTTGAAGATATTTGAAGCTGAAGTTAGAGACAATTTGAAGCTTAATTCTGAGAACCCCATCGATCAGAACAAGATAAACGATATTCAACGATACTTGAAGTTAAATGATACTTAAAGACATTTGAAGATATTTGAAGCTGAAGTTAGAGACAATTTGAAGTTTAATTCTGAGAACCCCATCGATCAATACAAGATAAACGATATTTAACAACATTTGAAGTTTAACGATATTTGAAGATGTTTGAAGTTGAACTTAAATACAATATATTAAGAGAGTCACTATAGTATGACCAACCCGTTTCAAAAGGCACAAATGAACAATTTTACTCGAGAATACATTCTCTATGTGCCTCAAAAATCCTAAAAATTATATACTGAGAATAAAAACACCAACACCTGTAGTGGGAAGAATCATTTCCCAGTTGACAATTAGAACGATATTTAATGGTCATTTCCAAGTTGACTATTAGGGAAAACTTACCGTGTAAAGACAACTAGACTCGAACTGTTCCATGAAGAAACCATAACGTAAATGCTTCAAAATTTTTCCCAAGACAAAAAGAGTGAAGGACAGTAATTTACAACAGAAGGGTGTAGTACACTAAGGACACGAAGGTGATGAATAGATGTGAAGCTACATGTATTACTTCCTAATAACTCTGACAATGCAAAAATCCCAATAGTGACAGTGTTTTAATGTTATCAGTGAATATGATGAACCCAATATTGTATGTTATAAATCATTCATGTATGTACCACAAGTAGAATTAGTTGTAATATTATCATGTTATTCACTTAACGTAGTGTAGATAGTATGTAGTACGTCATACAGACAGCAAAATCAAAAAAAAAACTAATGTAAAAGTAAAATAGCCCCAACTTTGTTGGAAATGTAAAAGTAATCAGTGCTAGATATAGAAAAAAAAAATCCTTAATATAGTAGCTAACCTAGAACCATAAATAATCTTAGTCCTGTAGATGAATTTTAGATAGGAATGTAGAATAAAATAAGAAAAATAATTAAAAAATTTTAAGCACTCCTAATAAGCAGTTACTAATGACGGGACGTCATTAATTGATGGGAAGGGTGATGTGTACCAGGAGTAAAAGGCGATACATTTAAAATACAATATTATTTCCTTTTAAAGATCATTCGGGCATAGATTAAAAGTCCCCTAATTGAGTTCAAATAACGCTTCCAAGAGTCTAAAATTTTAATCAGCAAAAAGATAAATTGCATTCTAGCTTCAGTCAAACAACGACGCTAGTCGTTCGAATTTCGCTAAGATAATTAGTAGCAAAAAAAAAAATGCTACGTACGATATTTATAAGGAAGTTTAAACGGCAAAAAAACTGTGTGAACGCCTGAATCATCTGAAATATCTTAAAGAGATTATTGGACGAGGATTCGCGTCCTTGAGGCACTTGAGCCAATGGCGAGCAGTCCTTACAGCACAGGACGAAAGAACTGCGTTTGGTAGTGGGGTAGATGTGTTTTTTAATTTGAATCGTAAGTCAGACTTGAGAAGATCCATTGAGATAGAAGTTTTAACTGTTTCATCTAAGCCACCATTATTGTCATTGAAGTGACCCGTTGCTGTGCAACTAAATGTGTAAATTCAATAAATCTATTGTCTTTTTTATCTGTGTTTATTTAATTTATATGTCTGCATATAGTCTGATAACAGGTAATTAGTTTGTAAGTCTACAAGGTAAATGGTCCCAAAGGAATATGATCTCCAGATAGCCCAAGAAGAAGAGGCCACGTTTTTCATCCCTACAAACACCAAATGTTGTTATCGCCACAGCTTAGAAAAAGCTTCTAACCCCTGCTAGCCTATAAGAATTCGTATCTCTTAAGTCAGATCTAATTGTGCCATGGAAACAAAGCTCTGAGGCGACAGAATCTATAGTTCAATTATTCTTAATTCCGCTTAAAACATTACATAACACGTTCGTTTGAGTCTCTTGAGCCTTCCGCATAAAACTTGACGTTGACGGTTTGTCAAGGAGGAACAAATTGACGGTGGACAATGCCTTTGATGCCAAAAAGATAATGAGCATCGTTTTCACTTTGGATTTACTCATTCTTGCCTTTTTTGGGCGAGGAGATGCCGACGTGTGCCACTCAGAAGATTGCCTCTTTGTCTCGGGATCTTACTCAAAGATCCAGGACTCGTCACCTATGATCACGTTATTCAAAAATTGGGGGTTACTTTCACATATGTTCAAATTTTCTTGGCGCTTTTCCACTCGCCGCAAGTTCTGGTCGTTAATGAACACTTTTGGGACCATCTTCGCGCACACCTTGCGCATAATCAAATGCACCGTCACAATGTTATGAACCACAGATTTTGGTAAATTTAACATTTAGGCAATTAAACGAATATTTAGTCGATGGTGTGAGTTCAAAAATTTGCGCACAGGAGTCACATTGTCGGTGTTTGTCAAAGTCAAAGGTTCTCCAGCCCGGCCTTCATCGACGACCTCTTTCCAGCCCTCCAAAAAGGCATGGTGCCACCGAAACACAGCACTTCTTGCTAAAGCAACATCTGGGTAAGCCTGCTTGATCATATCAAACGTCTCTATGGCAGATTTACCGAGTTTCATACAGAATTTAATCGCGTATCTCTGATCTAACGAACGGTACATTTTCGGTTTGCACCACTCACAGAAACACGTCAAGCAAAAATGCATGTCCTGACCCCAGGTGCTCGGAAACAACTGACCAGCCGCTCATCCCGTTAGCTAAAGTGCCCTCTACTAAATTCAGACGGCGCGCGCACGCTCCGAAGTATAGTCACGGCGGAAGAAAATCAGTCCTATTACTTTCCGGACAAACCCTGTAATAAGTAGCTGTTCCAGAGAATATAATAACACAACTCTCAGGGGAGAAACTTGAAATTTGTTTACACGGACCCAAGTAGAAACTCTAATCGATCATTACTCTGTTTTTGTAAGAAAAATAAGCAACGTCTCACCAGCAATTAACTGAACTGTCGCTTCTTGTAGATCATTAAAAAACTCACTAAAATTATTTTTAATATTTGGCACAGTCAGACTTAGGTCATTTACAAAAAATAAAAATATTAACTGTCCAAGAACAGAACCTTTGTTGAACTCCGCATGCGGAGGAAAACTTGATGATCGCTTTAAATCAATCTGAACACATCGTAGCCGTTCTGCTAAGAATGCACATGGAGAGCTAAGTCTAGAACCTTTTATACCATAAAACTTACACTTCACATGCGGCAGATTGTGGTCTACTGTGTCAAAAGCTCTTTTATTATATCTAGAATATATCTGTTCTAATAAGTTTCACACAGAAATCGACTACGCAATCAGAATTTTTCGGCCAGCTGAGTGATCACTTTCTAAATTTTGCTTCTTTTTTAAACCTGGGTGTTTTGAATTTTAAAGTAAAAACAGATTTAATTAGGCAGAGAAGATTTTTAGTGCAGTTTTATAAGCCAAACTAAAAATGCAATCGAACTTTTCTAGCCTTCATATTTTTAGCAACGATTTATATTTTAATTTTCAGACAGAATAAGAAATCCTTCTGGTAATAGATTGTACTAAATGGTATTAGAAAACTGTACAAGAAAAAATCTCTAAACAATTGCATTTTTTTATTTTAGAATTACAATTGTCAAATTCTACGAATAAAAATTGAAAAATGATTATGAAAAAATTGTAGGTATGAACTTTGTTCCATAGATCCGTAGGCTAGCATTTTGATTTGTTTTTGTTTTTTTGGTCGACAAATTCGTAGAGACAATTCGTAGACAAATTCAAATTAGTAAGTGAAAACCGCACAAACGGTAACCTGTGAAACCCACCACTATAATGTTCCGACAACATTTAAATAAATTGTATTTAAAACAATGGGTTTATAAGCAAGACTGGAAACGATAGAATTGTTTTTTTCAGATTTGTTTGCAAAAAATGTGTAAATTGAAAACTATTGAATGCCAACAGCCTACATTTACTACATTCTATTAAGCTTTTATCAAACAATCAAACTTTAGCGTTTAGAGCAGTGGTTTAGTGGGAGGTAGAGGTTGCCATTCTCATATTTAGGACAATTGCAGATCGATTTATGTTTTAACACCGTTGTCCACTTTCATATGAAAAACCTCTTTTTTATTCAATTTTAGTGTACTTTTCATTTTATTACATTAGTCAACTTAAAAACTGGACAATATGCGTAGAAAAATGCAGGACCGCGAGGGAGTATGAACTCTAAAACACGAGGGAGTATAGATTTCTATAAACAAAAACAGATTCACTTTCTCGACATTTGTTAGTTTTATGAAACGCGCTTTCCTATCTTTTTAAAAATGACACTAGAAATTAAAATATTCGTTCAAATGAGTCAATTCTCTATTGTCTATGATTATTGGTTCCGAACGATCACGAGAAAAATGTTAATAAACATGTATCTTAGGCTACATCTCGTGGCAAGCACAATATTGCATATACTGCTGGTTAGAGAACTAGAACTTAATCCAGAGTTTATTAAAATTGATTGATTGGTCCATAAAACTAGACTAGTAAAGAGTAACCCCCATGAAAAGTTCAAAGAAAATGTCTGGTCAGGAAAATATCTCAATTGACGTTGATCGGATATAGCAATTTTTACATAGATTCAACTGGGCAGTGACTTTAATTCCAAAAATATATTTTAAGAATTTTGAAAAAGAGCCTGAAGCCCTTCAATCGTGACCATGTGCAGCGACAGTGCCTGGCACTACATAGTGATATTTATCTTATTAAAAAAGCAATGTATTGTTTAGATTTTTTTCTTAAAAACGACTCCTTACTTTTTAATTTTAATTGGCACCATGGGATTTTGTCGCCTGAAAAAATGGTCTAGATAGGTCACAAGTTTCAGAAAATTTGTTTACAGCCCAATTTTGGAGAAAAAAAGTTCTTGGGAGTGACGTCAAGTTTACATACAGTTCAAGAATATGAATTACATCATTTTCCTTTGGGAGTGGTCGTATTGTTTTTAGTATCTATGACGTATGGTAAATTACACAACATGACAAATGACTCTAAGCAGCTAAAGAAAAAGGCATGGAACAAGAAACAGCAAAGATTTCATTGAATTGCAAAGGAAAACGCTGCACAACGAAGTCTGTTGTTAGAAGACAACACAAAATTACAATAGAATGAAGAAACGTTTTAGTTTAGCGTGAGTGAGTCTGTGAAGAAGAAACAGGAAGAAAGAATTAAATTTACGCTAGAGTTCCTTAATTCAAATAAAACTGTTTATTTTTCACCCTAGAATGAAGAAATGTTATTTCAGCGTCTGCAAGGATGCACAAGAAGAAGAAAATGAATTTATGACTGGATTTTTTAAACAACCCTGGAAAGGAGTGAAGTTATTACGGCGTCTGTGAAGGATAAAAAGAAAAGAGGAATTGAATTCATGCCGACCCTACATTTATACACATCTTTGACACGTGTGAAATTGCACAAGATGACAAACTATCGTACAGCTAAAGAAAAAGGCATTGAACAAAAAACAACAAAAAATCGAATTGAATTGAAAACCAAAATGTGACTTAAAACTAAAGAATAACATGATAATTATGCTATTGCGTAATTTAGATATTCAAGGAATTACAATGGAATAAAGAACGTGTTATTTTTGCGTCTGTAAAGGATATATCTATAAGCAAGCTAGTACACATATACACTAACATTTCCTGGTGTGAAAAATACAATCTAGAGAGGTCAAGACTTTGGTAAAATTCGTTTAGAGCTTTAAATTTGGAAAAACATTTTCATATGAATGATTTCAGATTCACATGCGTTTCTTATCATTCTGTTTCCTTTATAAGTATAATACAAGCTTGCTTAGCATAGTTGATTGCGCGACGGACTGCTAATCCGAAGGTCGCGGGTACAGCTCTTGCAGTGGTCGAACTTTTCATTGGTATATTTTTCCATGGTCGAATTTCCCAACTATTTTGTATATGAGTTTGCACAAGATGAATGTATGCGCTAAATATTTTACAAAGTACATTACAGTTTAATTTGACTGTCAATAGTATAGTATAATTTGTCGGTATAAATATACAAAAAGCTTTGCCGTGCGGAATAAAATAGAACAAAATTTAGGTTCTTAAAAATCTGTCTTTCCTTCCACCGAGCGGAGCTAAGTCCCCTGGTACATTTTTAAAGAAAAAAATCTTGGATTTTTGTTCGCCTGAGAGAAAGCAAGTCGTTTGGATTGAAGGAATTTACTAAAGAAGAAAACTTGCACTAAAAAAATCGGTTAGACTATAGCAAAAATCTGATAAAAGATTTTGAGTTATACAAATTTATTAGAATTTACAAGAGAAATCGTAAAAATTCCAAGATTTAAGGGGAATCAGTCTCCTGTAAATACATAATACGAAAAAAGAATCGGTTTTATATCTATTTTGCCATTAAATAGCAGAAAAATGTGTATGTTTATCCACGTTTTTATATCTAATAGACTTTCTCCCAGAATGCGGTTTTGTCAGGGCTATTCCTACCCCTCTTTAGCACGCCTATGTGTAGGATGATATCACGCATTACATTTCGAAGGAGAACTAATCCATTTTACAAGTGGATGACGCAATTAAGAACTGCAAGAACTGCTAGAAAGTTGGAGTGATGGCAAAGAAAGTCATCGCAACAGCAGCAACTCTATAAGAAAATTAAAATAAATTTGCTTGAGCATTATTATCGCTTTTAATCAGTAGTTGCACCAAACCAATCCTGCTCAACTCATCCTCAGGGCTATACTGTGATGTTTCTCCTCCCCATAGTATAGTGCAGACGGTTTGATATCATTCTATTATCCCTTCTTGTTTTAGTTGTTTTTTTTTGTTTAAAGCTTTTTCCAATAGGCAATGTTTAGAAGTCCTCAAAAAAAAGTCCCCCCAGATCCCAAATCAAATTCCAGTGAAAGTGCCATAGTGAAAGATACCCATCTTGGCTGGTCAAGCACACTATCTCAAAGTTCAAATGATAGCTCCAATTTGGAGAATAGGACAATGATAAGTGTAGGGGCTAATGTAACCATAAATGATGATAATGAGTTTCAAGAGGTCCTCTCTAGTAGCTCTAAAAAAAGGAAAAAAATCTCCCCAATCAAAAGCATTTCCCCTCTCCCTGCCCAAGATCCTCCCTCCAAAAACTTAGGAATTTATCTTAAAATTACTCCTACTACCCCCTTTGATATAAAAATGATCACTGCAATAAGAGTTGCAATTTTTAAATTGCTAAAATCAATGTTCTCTCTTAACATTAACCGTGATGGATATCTGCTAATAGCTGTATTAAGAAATTAGCAGATACAATAATTAACCTAAAATCCCTTCTGAATACCCCAATTATTGCATCTAATTGGAACCCAAAACAATCACCAACAAAAATAGTAGTTTATAATGTTCCCCCAGAGATATCCACTTAGGAGTTAAAAGAAGGGCTCTCAGATAGGGCTGGAAACACAATTTCAGTTGAGGATGTTACCCAACTTGGCAAACCTAACTCTAATGGCCTAAAAACTAGTAGATCCTTCTTATTCACACTGAAGGAAAAAAATTAATATCCCATAAAAATTATTCCTATTTGGGCAAATCAAACCACAATAGGAATACAAACCTAAGCCTATCCAGTGTCAGAAGTGTCTCAAACTGGGACACACAACAAACAAATGCAATTAAATTCTCCGAGAGTGTAGTAATTGTAAAGCTTTCCATCCTAAAGAGTTGACAACTTGCAACAACACTCAGCCTACATGCATCAATTGCAAAGGCCTACATGAATCTACAAATAAATCATTATGCCCTGCATACAAGAAAAGAGCTCTAACACTCCAAATATCAACAGAGAAGGCCAGCCCATACCCCTTTGCAGCAATGGAAGCAAATGCTGCCCAACAATACCAAATAAAGCCTGTAACGAAACCAACCAAAACCCCCAAGTCAAACGCCGCCAATGCATCAAGCACCCCATATAAAACACCATCTTCTAAGCCCCCTAGCTCAAATCCCTATCAGAAGGAATCACCAAGCCAACAAGCTTCCTTGTCCAGTGAGATGAGGTCAGCCTGGCCCCCCCCCCTCCCAAGAAGAAACAAACCAGAAACTCTACCAGGAATTAATCCCTTAACCGACAAACAGGATGCACAACCAAAAATACAATCCCCAAATATATGCTTATTCATTCTAAACTGTAATGCAGTTCAGGCCATGAACATACATCAACTATAGAAAACAAAAATCATTGCAGAATTGGCAAAAGTCTACATCCCAGATGATAAGCTCATTCAAGCAAAAAAAGATCTTGCTTAACTTTTAACAAAGCTGAACATTGATACACAGTCATATGAAGAATAAATCAACAACACAACATATATCAATACTCCAATGGAATGTAAGGTCACTCACAGAAAATAAGCTAAATGAACTAATATCTTTTATGAATAATGATTCCATTAATATTGCTTGCCTCCAAGAAACTCATTTAACCCAAAATCAACAAATTAAGTCTCTGGGATATACTATCCTCAGAAAGGATAGATCTTCAGAGAGAAAAGGAAGTGGGGTAGCTTTATTAGTTAAGAATAATATACAATTTTGTGGCATCAATTTTCCAGATTTTGAAAATGATGTTGATGCAATTGGTATCAGTGTTTGGCTGAATAATTTAAAAACCTACATAATAAGCTTTTATAACCCTAATGGCCAAACTACAGATGCCAAGGATTTCTTTAATTATATAATTAATTCTAATATGTTAAAAAATATCATTATTTGTGGATATTTCAATGCCCACAGCCTTTTGTGGGGGAATAAAGCAGCAAATAAAGCTGGTAAATTCATTGAGCATATGACTTCAAATAATAATGAATTAGCTGTTGCTACCCCTCCAAACCTGAATGCATATTTCAACCCCAAAAGTGGCAGATTCTCCATAATTGACCTACAAATTGTGTCATTAAATTTTTTGAATAAAATTTACATAAATAACATTTTAGAATTAAAGTGAAACTTTTTATCTTCCGGGAAAATATTCACAACCTTGGTATTATTTTTTTCCTAAATTTTCTTAAATTCAGTTCCGAATTTTCTCAAAGAGATGAAAAATTTAAAGTTCTGTTCCAAATTTTTCATAGAAGATAGGAAAAATTATACTTTGATCGTGAATATTCTTCATGAAGATATGGAGCTCCATTTTAATTCTGAGTTTTGTCAAAGAAGTGCAAAATGTTCAAGTTCTCTTCTGAATTTTCTTAGAGAACAGAAAAAAGTTAGCTCAATTCTGAAATTTACCAATGAAAATGAAAAAGCTTTCCATTTCAGTTCATAATTTCTCAAAGACATAAAAAATTTAAAGTTCGGTTCTAAATTTTTCCGTAGAAGATAGGAATGGTTATTCTATGATTGTGATTATTTTCCATGAAGATAAAAAGTTTCACTTTATTTCTAATTTTTTTAAAATTCAGTTCGTTCATCTAACCACCAAAAACAATAGGTTAGGTTAGGTTAGGTATAAATAAATATTAATAAATAAATAGGAACATTTCTCCATGTTTAAGTTAGATTAGGTTTGGTTAAATTATCATGAGCACTCATTATAAGCTAACCTAACCTAACTTAAACATGGTCGACCTGGGGGGATTTTCTGGCGAGTAGGGTTAGGTTAGGCTAGATTAAGTTAGGTTAGTTTAAGTTAGGTTAGGCTAGGTTAGCCTACGTACGCGCGCGTACGTAGGCTAACCTAACTTTTCTCTTTGAGAAAAGTCGGAACTGAATTTAAGAAAATTTAGAATTAAAGTGAAACTTTTTATCTTCATGGAAAATAATCACAATCATAGTATTACTTTTCTTATCTTCTACGGAAAAATTTAGAACTGAACTTTAAATTTTTTATGTCTTGGTGAACTTAAAACTGAAGTGGAAGCTTTTTATTTTCTCTAGAGAAATTAGAATTGAATTGTGTTCTTTGGTAAAATTCAAAAGAAAACTTGAACTTTTCTATCTTCTATGAAAAATTTGGAACAGTATTTTAAATTTTTTCATCTCTTTGAGAAAAATCTGAACTGAAGTGGAAAATTTTTATATTATTTTGGGAAAATAGAATTGATCAATAACTTATTTCTTTTCATTGAGAAAATTCAGAATCGAAGTTGAACTTTTCTTCTTCCGGGAAAATATTCACCACTATGGTATAGCTTTTCCTATCTACTAGCGAAAACTATTGATTAGGACTTTAAATTTCTTTATGTCTAGGTGAATGTAAAATTGAAGTGGTAAATTTTTATTATCTCTAGATAAATTAGAATTGAATTGCCTACTTTAGTAAAATACAGAAGAGAACTTGTATTTTTCTATCTTCTATGAAACAATTTGGAACATTATTTTAAATTTTTTCATCTCTTTGAGAAAAATTTGAAGTGAAGTGGAAATTTTTTATATTATTTGGAAAAATAGAATTGAACAATAACTTATATCTTTTCATTGTGAAAATTTAGAATTAAAGCGGAACTTTTTATCTTCAAGGTAATTATTAGTATCTAAGGTATAACTTGTTCCATCTTCTACGGTAAAATTTAGAATTGGAACTCTAATTTTTGTGTCTTTGGGGAAATAAGAACTGAAGTGGAAGCTTTTTATTTTCTCTGGTGAAATTATATTTGAAATGTGTTCTTTGGTAAAATTCAGAAGAGAACTTGAACTTTTCTATATTCTATGAAAAATTTGGAACAGTATTTAAAATTTTTTCATCTCTTTGAGAAAGATCTGAATTGAAGTGGAAAATTTTTATATTATTTTGTAAAAATAGAATTGATCAATAACTTATATCTTTTCATTGAGAAAATTCAGAATCAAAGTTGAACTTTTCTTCACTTCATTGAGAAAATTTAAAATTGAAATAGAACTTTTTATCTTCATAGCAAATATTCGCCACTATGGTATAGCTTTTTCTATCGACTGCGGAAAAATTTAGAACAGAACTTTAAATTTCTTTATGTCTCGGTGAACTTAAAACTGTATTGGGGGATGTGCATTTTCTCTGGAGAAATTAGAATTGAATTGTGTTCTTTGGTAAAATTCAGAATTGAACTTGAACTTTTCTATCTTCTATGAAAAATTTGGAACATTAATTTAAATTTTTTCATCTCTTTGAGAAAAATCTGAACTGAAGCGAAAATTTGGTATCTTTGGTAGAAAACTTGATAGTTTGAACAGAAAAAGTGTTATCACTGATGAAAAATATTATTTCTAAGATACATTTGTTTGTGTTCAGTAAAAGTAAGTTAGTATTAAGGTAAAATGTTGTTACTTTGATGAGAAGGTTTGTTAGTGTTAAGCAAGAACTTGCTACTTCTGACAGAAAAGTTGTTATCACAATCAAAAAAATGTTACTTCTAAGAAAAATTTGGTATCTTTGGTAGAAAACTTGCTAGTTCGAACAGAAAAAGTGTTATCACTGATGAAAAATATTATTTCTAAGATGAATTTGTGTGTGTTCAGTAAAAGTATGTTAGTATTAAGGTAAAATGTCGTTACTTTGATGAGAAGGTTTGTTAGTGTTAAGCAGAACTTGCTACTTCTGACAGAAAAGTTGTTATCACAATAAAAAAAATGTTACTTATTTCAACAAATTTGGTATCTTTGCTAGAAAACTTGCTAGTTCGAAAATAAAAAGTGTTATTAGTGATGAAAAACATTTTTTCTAAGATAAGCTTGTGTGTGTTCAGTAAAAGTATGTTAGTATTAAGGTAAAATGTCGTTACTTTGATGTGAAGGTTTGTTAGTGTTAATCAAAACATGCTACTTCTGTCAGAAAAGTTGTTATCACAGTCAAAAAATGTTACTTCTAAGAAAAAATTTGGTATCTTTGACAGAAAAATTGCTAGTTCAATCAGAGTAAGTGTTATCACTGATGAAAAATATTATTTCTAAGAGAAATTTGTGTGTGTTCAGTAAAAGTAAGTTATTATTAATGTAAAATGTGGTTACTTTGATGTGATGGTCTGTTAGTGGTAAGCGAAACTTGATAATTCTCACAAAAAAGTTGTTACTCCAATCAAAAAAATGTAAATTCTAACAAAAAATTCTTTGTCCCTGTCCGTTAAATTGCTAGATGGAACAGAAAAAGTGCTATTATTGTCGAAAAATATTATATCTAAGAGATATTTGTGGGTGTTAAGTAAAAGTACGTTAGTATTAAGGTAAAATGTCGTTAGTTTGATGAGAATGTTTGTTAGTGTTAAGCAAAACTTGCTACTTCTGACAGAAAAGTTGTTATCACAATAAAAAAAATGTTACTTCTAAGAAAAAATTTGGTATCTTTGACAGAAAACTTGCTAGTTCAAACAGAGAAACTGTTATCACTGATGAAAAATATTATTT
Organism: Artemia sp. Qi Xiang Cuo; assembly: GCF_049724085.1. NCBI lineage: Eukaryota > Metazoa > Arthropoda > Branchiopoda > Anostraca > Artemiidae > Artemia > Artemia sp. Qi Xiang Cuo. The sequence goes on from NC_142805.1 coordinate 44,766,425, forward strand.
TTAAGAGAAATTTATGTATGTTCAGTAAAATTAAGTTAGAATTAAGGTAAAATGTCGTTACTTTGATGTGAAGGTTTGTTAGTGTTAAGCAAAACTTACTACTTCTGTCAAAAAAGTTTTTATTACAGTCAAAAAAATTTAACTTATAAGAAAAAATACTGTATCTTTTACAGTAAACTTGCTAGATCAAACAGAGAAAGTGTTATCATTGATGAAAAATATTATATCTAAGAGATATATGTGTGTATTCAGTAAAAGTAAGTTAGTATTAAGGTAAAATGTCGTTACTTTGATGAGAAGGTTTGTTAGTGTTAATCGAAACTTGCTATTTCTGACATAAATATTGTTAGATCAATCAAAAAATGTTAATTAAAATACCAAATGTGGAATCTTTGTTAAAAAAAATCTGCTCGTTCTAACAAAAAAAGTGGTATTACTGATCAAAAGTTTTATTTCTAAGATAAATTCTTGTGTGTTCCGTACAAGTAAGTTATTATTAAGGTAAAATGACGTAACTTTGACGCGAAAGTTTGTTAGTGTTAAGCAGAACTTGCTACTTCTGACAGAAAAGTTGTTATCACAATAAAAAAATGTTACTTCTAATAACAAATTCGGTATCTTTGGTAGAAAACTTGCTAGTTCGAACAGAAAAAGTGTTATTACTGATGAAAAATATTATTTCTAAGAGAAATTTGTGTGTTTTCAATAAAAGTATGTTAGTATTAAGGTAAAATGTCATTACTTTGATGAGAAAGTTTGTTATTGTTAAGCAGAACTTGCTACTTCTGACAGAAAAGTTGTTATCACAATTAAAAATTTTACTTCTAAGAAAAAATTTTGAATCTTTGGTAGAAAAGCTGCTAGTTCGAACTCAGAAAGTGTTATAATTGATGAAAAATATTATTTCTAAGAGACGTTTGTGTGTGTTCATTAAATGTAAACGTGTTTTTATCTAAAATTATATAACTTCGGTGCGAGAATTTTTGAGCGTTAAACAAAACTCGCTACTTCTTAGAGATAACTTGTTATCACAGTAAAAAAATGTTACGTATAAGAAAAAATTTGGTATCTTGGGTAGAAAACTATTTTGTTTGAAACGAAAAAGTGGTATCATTGATGCATATTATCATTTATAAAATAACCTTGTGTGCGTTCACTAAAATAATATTAGATTTAAGGAAACATGTAAATATTTTGACCTGAACTCTCGTTAGTGTTAATCAAAGCATTCTAATTCTGTCAGAAAAGCTGATATAATATTAAAAAAATGTTAAGTCTAAGAAAAAATTTGGAATATTTGTTGGAAAACTTGCTCTTTCTAAAAGAGAAAGGGTTATCACTGATGAAAAATATTATTTCTAAGAGCAAATTGTGTGTGTTCAGTAAACATTTGGTGGTATTAAAGAAGATTGTTGTTGCTTTGATGCACACATTTAAAATACATGTGATTTTATTAATAATATTTGAGTTTTGTTCTGAAAAGATATAAAAAAGCCTTTTAAAAGTATTGCTTGGTGATGGGATATTCAAAAAGCCATAAAGTAGAGTTGTGGGTGAAAAGGATGAGTACTTAAAGTTGTAATATTGGCTTAGGAGGGACATTACGTAAAGAAATTGTTCTGAAATAATATAAAAAAGCATTTTGAAAAGTATTGCTTGGCGTTGGGTTATTCAAAAAGCCTTTAAGTAAAGTTGTGTGGAAAACGATGAGTACTTCAACTTGTAAAGGGGATTTAAGAGGGACATTACGTAAAGAACTTGTTCTGGAAAGATATAATAAAGCCTTTTGAAATGTGGGGACCCTTCTATGTGTCAAGTGCATATAAAAAATATTAAAAAATGGGGGCTCGGTGGCCTTTGAGGGCCCGGGAAGGGGGGAGGGGTCTTTGAGGGCTCGGGAGCCCTTGGAGGCCGGGGAGTTCATTCGGGGTTGGGGTAGGTGGGTCGGGGCCCTTTGGGGTTGGGGTAGAGGACCTCACAACACTGTTCAAATGGAACTTGTGTATTATAATGACCACAGAGTTTCACCCCAAATCATCTTCTAAATCATCTTCTAAAATCATTTTCTAAAATGTCTCTAACTGTTTCACCCAAATAATTCCCTAAAATGTCTTAAACGGTTTCGCCCAAATAATCCCCTAAAATAATTTCTGTGTGTTCCTTTTGGTTTGGCATAGCTGCGCTGTCACATTTGAAATACCTAGGAAACCATTTCCCGCGTTAATCTCTTCATCTCTAAGATGTTCTTGGTTACACTATTATGGTTTCGATAGAATATCAATTTATCGCTCTAAGTCTAATGACCTGAGAAGTCGTATTTAAAAATACAATTTCTATCTCTTTAGACTCCCGCATTATTCCTAGGAAACATGTGATGTCATTTCTAATTCCCTTTCGTGAATCAATACATTCTCCCCACCGATTATGTAAATCAAGCTCTCGGAAATTCACTTCCCCCTCGAGTCCTATATCAAAACATTCTCCCGACCGTCAATGCGCATGTGCAAACTTCGCCCGGAGACAATACACTTGAAAACAACAAATAAATCGACCTTGACCTCATTAGACTCGATCGATAATCCTTGAATAAATTATGTCCTGTCAGTATTCTATGCCCATATATGGAGTCCCGTCAGTATTCTATGCCCATATATGGAGTCCCGTCATTATTCTATTCCCATATATGGAGTCCCGTCAGTATTCTATGCCCATATATGGAGTCCCGTCAGTAATCTATGCCCATATATGGAGTCCCGTCAGTATTCTATGCCCATATATGGAGTCCCGTCAGTATTATATGCCCATATATGGAGTCCCGTCAGTTTTCAATGCCCATATATGGAGTCCCGTCAGGATTCTATGCCCATATATGGATTCCCGTCACGAGCTCATGAGGTTAGGTTGGGTTACGCAATCAATTTCTCGGAAATCCTCTCCCCTCGAGTGATTCTATGCCCATATATGGAGACTCGTCAGTATTCTATGCCCATATATGGAGACCCGTCAGTATTCTATGCTCATATATGGAGTCCCATCAGTATTCTATGCCCATATATGGAGTCCCGTCACGAACTCATGAGGTTAGGTTAGGTTACGCAATCAATTTCTCGGAAATCCTCTCCCCTCGAGGGATTTTTTGCCCATATATGGAGTCCCGTCACTAGCTCATGAGGTTAGGTTAGGTTACGCAATCTATTTTTCAGAAATCCTCTCCCCTCAAGGGATTCTATGCCCATATATGGAGTCCCGTCACGAGCACAGAAGGCCTTTTCCTATATAACGAAATCAATTTCGTTGACAGGTTCCTTTCATAAATGACGCACTTTTTTTATCGGATATCCGCTCCCCTTATGTGAGTATATTCCCATATATGGTTTCAACACTCGAGCACATGAGGTTAGGTTAGTTTACGCAAACACTTTATCGGTCATCCTCTCCCCACGAGGGATTCTATGCCCATATATGGAGTCCCGTCACGAGCTCATGATAGGTCCCTACTTGTATTTTCGCTAAATTGAATTTGCAGTAGTCAACAATTTTTCTCCCTTATAAATTTAAAGAACGGTGTTACAACTTAAATCGCGCAGAAATTACACTATTAAAATTTGGAATGGGAAGAGATTTGGTAAATATCTGGTGGCTACCACCACCTGAACCTCAGTAAAACAAGTGTCCCATGTTAACGTAAGCAGCAGAGGATACAGGGAATGGCACTTCATGATTTTGAGGCCAAAAAGTATAAAGTTATTCTCAATCCTATATCATAGGCAGCGCAATCGCACTGCCTAAGTAAAGAACGATGTTGGCACAATTTATTATTTTTTCCATACCAGGGCACTTCGAATCGAAGGAGTTGTCGTAGAAAGGGCTCATTTGATTGGAAATTGGAGTGGCTAGTGTCCTTTTTAATAATCTTAGCTATTAAATAATTACTATCTATTAATAATTTATAATATATTATAATTTTAATAATTCTAATAATTTATTAATAATTTACTAACTATTAATAATTGGAGGGCAACTAGCCCCCCCCTCCCCCGCACGCCCATCATTCCTCCATAAACATCTAATCAAAATTTTGAGATAGCCATTTTGTTCGGCGTAGTTGACTTCCAAATAGAAAATATGTTGTTGAGGAGGACACTCCCCCAGAACCCTCAGGGCAAGGGTTTTAAGTTATTCCCTGGGGGCATATAAAAACGATGTTGGCACAATGTATTTTTTTTTCTTTAGAGCAGGGCACTTCGTATCGAATAAATTGTCGTAGAAACTTCGAAAAGGGCTCATTCAATTGGAAATTGGAGTGGCTTGTACCCTTTTCAATCGACGAAAGTGATTGGAAGGCAACTAACACCCCTTCCACGCCCACTTCTTCCCGAAACACATCCAATCAAAATTTTGAGATTGCCATTTTGTTCAGCGTAGTTGATTTCCAGATAGAAATTATGTTTTTGAGGAGGACACTTCCCCCCAATCTTCAGGGCAAGGGCTGTAAGTTATACCTTGGCGGCATATAAGGTTTTTATAAAAGGCGTTGTCGTAGAAACTTTAAAAAAGGCTCATTCGATTGGAAATTGGATTGGCTTGAGCCCTTTTTAATAGTCGGAAGTTATCGGAGGGCAACTAGCCCCCCCCCCCCCTACGCCCATCATTCCCCCAAACACATCCCATCAAAATTTTGAGATAGCCATTTTGTTCAGCGTAGTTGATTTCCAGATAGAAAATATATTTTTGAGGAGGAAACTCCCCCACAACCCTCAGGGCAAAGGTTTTAAGTTATATCCTGGGGGCATATAAGAACGATGTTGGCACAATATATTATTTATTATTTTTTTTCCTTTAGAGCAGGGCACTTCATATTGAAGAAGTTGTCGTAGGAACTTCGAAAAGGGCTCATTCACTTGGAAATTGGAGTGGCTTGTGCCCTTTTTAATAGTCGAAAGGGATTGGAAGGCAACTAACACCCCTTCCAAGAACAGCATTTCCCCAAACATATTCAATAAACTTTTTGAGATAGCGATTTTGTTCAGCAGAGTTGATTTCCAGATAGAAATTATGTTTTTGAGGAGGACACTCTTCCACAGCCCTCAGGACAAGGGTTGTAAGCTATACCCTGGGGGCATATGAGGTTTTTATAGAAGGTGTGGTCGTAGAAACTTTAGAAAAGGTTCATTCAATTGGAAATTCAAAGGGCTAGTGCCCTTTTTAATAGTCGAAAGTGATTGGAGGGGAACTAACCCTGCTCTCACGCCCACCTTTTCCCCAAACACATCCAATCAAAATTTTGAGATAGTCATTTTATACAACGCAGTTTTAAGTTCTGGAAACTGGGTCTTTGAGGATGACAACCCCCCCCCCTCCCACAGCCCTCAGGGTAGGGGTTGTAAGTTATGCCCTGGTGGCATATAAGGTTTTTATAGAAAGTATTGTCGGAGAAACTTCAAGAAGGGCTCATTTGATTGGAAATTGAAATGGCTAGTGCCCTTTTTAATAGTGGGAAGTGATTGGAAGGCAACTAACACCCCTTCCACGCACACCATTTCCCCAAAGACATCCAATCAAAATTTTGAGATAGCCATTTTGTTCCGAGCAGTTTAAAGTTCAGGAAATTATACCTTTGAGCAGGACACTCCCCCCACAGTCTTCAGGACAAGGGTTTTAAGTTATGCCCTGTGGGCATATAGGTTTTTATTGAAATCTATGTTGTAGAAAGTTGAAAAAGGGTTCATTCAATTGGAAATTCAAAGGTCTAGTGCTCTTTTTATTTGTCGAAAGTGATTTGAGGGCAACTAACCTCACTCTCATGCCCACCTTTTCCCCAAACACATCCAATCCAAATTTCTAGATAGCCATTTTGTTCAGTGTAGTTCATTTCCCGACAGAAATTATGTTTTTGAGGAGGACACTCCCCCACAGCCCTCAGGACAAGGGCTGTAAGTTATGCCCTGGGGGAATAAGGTTCTTATAGAACGCGTTGTCGTAGAAGTTTCAAAAAGGAATCATTCGATTAGAAATTGAAATGGCTAGTGCCCTTTTTAATAGTCGAAAGTGATTTTAAGGCAACTAAAACCCCTTCCACGCCCATCATTTCCCCAAACACATCCAATCAAAATTTTGAGATAGCCATTTTGTTTCATGCAGTTTAAAGTTCAGGAAATTATACCTCTGAGCAGGACACTTGGAAATAAGTGTCTTTAAGAATGACAACCCCTCCCCCACTGTCAAGTTATGGGCAAGGGCTTTAAGTTATGCCCTGGGTGCATATAAGGTGTTTGTTGAAAGCGTTGTCGTAGATACTTCGAAAAGGCTCGTTCAATTGGGAATTGAAAGGGCTAGTGCCTTTTTTAATAGTTGAAAGTAATTGGAGTGACTAACGCCCCTCTCACCCCCACAATTTTTCCAAACACATTCAATCAAAATTTTGAGATATCCATTTTGTGCAACGTAGTTGAAAGTTCTGGAAATTAGGTCTTATAGGATGATAACCCCCTCAGAGCCCTCAGTGCAAGGGTTGTAAGTTATGCCCTTGGGGCATATAAGGTTTATAAAGAATGTTGTTGTAAAAATTTCAAAAAGGACTGATTTGATTGGAAATTGCCCTTTTTAATAGTCGAAAGTGATTGTAGAATAATTAACCCGCCTCTCACGCCCACCATTCCCCCATAAACATTCAATCAAAGTTTAGAGATAGCCATTTTTTTCAACGCAGTTGAAAGTTCTGGAAATTATGTATTTAAGGGTAACAAACCCCCCAGAGCCCCCAGGGCAAAGGTTGTAAGTTATGCCCTTGAGGCTTATAAGGTTTTTATAGATACAGTTGTCGTAAAACTTCAAAAAGGACTCATTAGGTTCGAAATTGGAAGGGCTAGTACCCTTTTTAATATTAGGAAGTGAGTAAAGGGTCAATAACATCCCTTTTACGCCCACCATTCCTCCAAACAGATCCAATCAACATTTTCAGATAGCCGTTTTTGTGAACTTTCAACTTAGTAGAAAGTTCTGGAAATTGGGTCTTTGAGAATGACACCCCCCCCCAGCCCTCAGGGCAAGGGTTGTAATTTATGCCCTGGGGGCATATAAGGTTTTTATTGAAAGTACTGTCTTAAAAACTTCAAAAGGGCTCATTTGATTGGAAATTGAAAGGGCTATTGCCATTTTTGATAGTTGAAAGTGATTGGAGAGCTACTAACGCCCCTCTCACGCCCACCATTTCCCCAAACACATTCAATAAAAATTTTGAGATAGCAGTATTGTTTAACGTAGTCGAGAGTTCTGGAAATTAGGTCTTTGAAGATGACAACCACCCTAACAGCCCTTAGGGTAAGGGTTGTAATTTATGCCCTGGGGGCGTATATGGTGTTTATAAAAAGTGCTGTCATTTCAAAAGGGCTCATTAGATTGGAAACCGAAAGGCCTAGTGCCCTTTTTAATAGTCGAAAGTTATTGGAAGGCTTAACATTTTTATAGTAAAGATCGATGTGAAGTATAATGTATTATTAATTTTTTGTTGATGTTAGTAGTAAGGCCCCAATTCATTGAAAATATACATGCACTTTCACAAGCCTGGG